>NW_020837988.1:8198396-8223880 GCF_003676395.1 Aethalodelphis obliquidens
TGTGTGTGTGTGTGTGTGTGTGTGTGTGTGTGTGTGTGTGTGTGTGTCAGGGTGGAGAGAGGGTATCTTTGTGCAGTGAGCAACCTGAACAACCCTACATGGCAACCCCAGATTCAGAATCACTTATTGATCACCTTCCAGGGGCCAACCCTATGAGCACTCCTAGTACAAGTCAGGTACTGAATGAATGTTTTTTGGGTGAATGAGTAAAGGTCCTTGGAGGTCAGCTGTAGGAGTGGCCTGAAGCCTTCTAAGCTTGGGAACCCTTGTTCTTTTCCCCTCCAGAATCATAGCCTTTAGAGCAGGAGGAGGCCATTGATATGACCTAACTAGACGTCCTGATTTCACAATGGCTGAGGCACACAGCTGCTCTGGGCTCTCTGCTGCCCCAGCTGTCTCCTGTGAATGTCCCAACCCCAGCCTTGCTCCCAGCTTCCTGGGGCTCCTGGGCTGTGATACCCAACCTTCCCTGACCATCGTGCCACCTCGGTTCTGCAGCTCTTCATAGGGTTTGGCTTCCCCTACGAGGGCCCTGCCCCGCTGGAGGCCATCGCCAATGGCTGTGTCTTCCTGCAGTCCCGCTTCAGCCCGCCCCACAGCTCGCTCAACCATGAGTTCTTCCGGGGCAAACCCACCTCCAGAGAGGTGAGTGGGAAGGGCCTGGTCCCACATCGGGAGGGTCCAAGATGGGACCCCTGCAGTTCCTGGAAGGGGGAGACTGAGACATGGGGTGAAGGGAGAGATGGGACAGATGGGTGGGGGGCTTTTGCTCTTCACGCAGCCCAGCTTGGCAGGCAGAGGGAGAAGCCTCCCGTCTCTGTGCCCTGGCTAGGTGTTCTCCCAGCATCCCTACGCAGAGAGCTTCATTGGCAAGCCCCACGTGTGGACTGTCGACTACAACAACTCAGAGGAGCTCGAAGCAGCCATCAAGACCATCGTGAGAACCCAGGTGAGGCTCGGATCCAGTCGGGCCCACCGATATCCTAAACTTTGCGTCTTTGCTATAATTAGAAAAAGATGCTCCTCTTGGTGAACTCAGACTTGCAGGCCTGGGTTGGCAGCTTGGATGCGTGTGTGTTTGTTGAGGGAGTGGGGGGAACACCTGCCTCTGTGCTGGGAGCCACCTGCACAACTGTACAGGGCAGCCCTGCATCCAGAATCATTTATCGCGTGTCTCTGGGGGCCGCGTCCTGTGAGCACTCCTGGCACAGGTTAAGTGCTGAGGAAATGTTTTCGGGATGAAAGCGTGAAGGTTCTTTGAACTCTGCTGTCTCTGTGGTCTTTCAGCAGCACATCTCAGACTAATGTGCATACAGATCGCCTGGGGGTCTTGTTAAAGCACAGGTTTGGAGTCAGCAGGTTGGGTGGGGCTGAAGCCCTGCATTTCAAACCAGGTCTGGGTGGTGCCGCCTTTGCATAGCAAGTGGGTAGAGCGTTCTGCGTTTCCTCCAGCAAGTAAGTGTTGGTGGGTGTGGGCGGAGGGCGAGGAGGGGCTCGTGCAGCTCCTCTCCCCGGTGGGCACCTCTGTGGCTTCTGATGGCTCCCTGTGCGTGTGCACTCTCGCGGTCCCTTCATTTTGAGAAGCGGGCAGACTGTGTGAGCACGTGGGGGAGGGGCAGCCCTGCTCTCCGTGATCCCTCTGGACCCATTTCTTGCTGTAGCTCGGACACCAGGCTGAGCAAAAAACCCCACTCCTGTCAGGTCCCCTTCTCTGCCCATCACCAAGGTCACCGAGCGTGCCCTCCCTGGCGGGGGGCTGGGGGTGGTTGTGCTGCTCTGGGCGGACCTGTGGCAGAATCAGAGAGCATTAGGCTGCTGGGGCAGGGACCACCACAAGGGAGAGTCCTGCCCGGGAGGACACACGGCTGTCTGGGGAGCTGGGGACACTGCCGGGCTTGGGGCAGAGGCCAGCGCGCATCGATGCCCCATACGGTCTTAAGGGCTTAACTTTGGGTCCAGAGCCCTGCTTGGTTGTCCTGACCGTGAGGCAGGGCTGCGTATTTTTTTAAATTTTCTTTTGGCCGTGCCATGCAACTTGCAGGATCTTAGTTTCCTGATCAGGGATTGAATCCAGGCCCTGGCAGTGAAAGTGCCAAGTCCTAACCACTGGACCGCCAGGTTTTTTTTGCGGTACGCGGGCCTCTCACTGTTGTGGCCTCTCCCGCTGCGGAGCACAGGCTCCGGACGCGCAGGCTCAGCGGCCATGGCTCACGGGCCCAGCCGCTCCGCGGCATGTGGGATCTTCCCGGACCGGGGCACGAACCCGCGTCCCCTGCATCGGCAAGCAGACTCTCAACCACTGCGCCACCAGGGAAGCCCTTTTTTTAAAAATTTTATTTATTTATTTGGTTGCACCAGGTCTTAGTTGCGGCAGGCGGGGTCCTTAGTTGAGGCTCGCCGACTCCTTAGTTGTGGCATGCGAACTCTTAGTTGAGGCATGTGGGACCTAGTTCCCTGACCAGGGACTGAGCCCGGGCCCCCTGCACTGGGAGCTCAGAGTCTTAACCACTGCGCCACCAGGGAAGTCCCTGCATTGTTTTTTCTTTTTAACACCCTCCTGCATCCCGTGGATCAGTCCCTCCCATTCGGCACTCTCGGTCTTAGCCCACCCTCTCAGCAAATGACCCCAGAAAATCCATGCCCACCCTGCCCACCCCCTTCTTCTACCCACCCCACTCTCGTCCTTCCCTCCTGTCTGGGTGTGAGTGTTTCTCTAGTGAAAGTACCAAGGAAACTGCTGTGTCACAGCCTAGGTGCATCTCTGGTCGTGGCAGATGTGGCCAGGTTGACCCGCAAAGTGGCTGAACCCCTGGACCTCCACCAGTGGTGCAGGGAGAGCCCTCCGCCCCCTCTTAAGCAACCGCTTAAACAAATCCTCCTCTGCTGGAAGTTCCTCCAGGTCCTGGACTGAGGTTGGGCTCTTCCCGGAGCTGACCCCAGGCAACGATTTGAGCACAAGTAGTTTATCTGGGGGGTGATTCCAGGAAGGAAGGTCCTGGAGTGCCGGTGAGTCAGGGTGTGTCATCAAGAAGGTTACCCCTGCCTCCAGCCACCTGGTGCTCAGTGCCGGCGGGGACCTCCGAGAGGTGGGGTACTCGCATCCCGGATTGTCCTGAGAAATGAGGAAACCGGGGTGTTTTTCCCACAGCTGCATCCACTGCTGGCTGAGACTGAACCGGGAGGGCAGGTGTCAGCTCTCAACACTGGACTGAGCAAGCTAGAGAAAGCCGCCCACCCCCCGACAGGCGGTGGGGGAGGGCGCTGTGAGAACCTGCCCTGCAGGGGACCCCCGTCCTGCACTCTGTCCGTGCTCCCTCTCTGCACCCCTTGCAAAAGCAACCCTCTGGGACTTCCACCCTACGGGAGCAGGGGCGGGGTGGGAAGGGGACCAGGAAGGCTTTTGTCCACCCCCAGGCCTCAGGTCGGGCTCCACCTTCAAGGTCCCTGGTGACTGAGTGAGCGAGATCCCAGCCCTGTGGAGAGCCATGTTCCCAGCCGCAGACCTAAACGGGGGTGTATGTTGGGGGGCGTCTATGCGTGTGAGCATGCTCATCTATTCACGCGTTATTTCTGGCTGGACACACAAGAAATTGATAACAGTGCCTGCCCTGGGGAAGGGGCTGGGCATCTGGGGTCAGAGGAGAACTTGCTTTGCCTTGTTTTCTCTTGATTTTTTAAAACATGAACATCTGTTTAATTGTTAGTTAATTAAAAATCAGGGCTTCCCTGGTGGCGCAGTGGTTGGGAGTCCGGCTGCCAGTGCAGGGGATGCGGGTTCGTGCTGCGGAGCGGCTGCGCCCGTGAGCCATGGCCGCTGAGCCTGCGCGTCCGGAGCCTGTGCTCCGCAGTGGGAGGGGCCACGACAGTGAGAGGCCCGCTTACCGCAAAAAAAAAAAAAAAAAAAATCAATAACAAAAGGGTCCAGGAACCAAGGTACTGCAAATTCGTCAGGCTGACTTGCAGCTGGACCCCAAACCAGCCCGTGGCCCCCCTGCCTTTAGCCATCCCACCCCCACCCTGACTCTTGGGCAGTTAATCCTTTACCCAAGAATTGCCTGAGAGGTGTTTAAAATGCAGATTACTGGGCCTATCCCCAGCTTCTGATTTAAAAGGACCGGTGCAGCCTTGGAGTTTGCGGGTTTTTTAAATTTTTTATTGAAATCTTGCTGGTTTGCTCCCGCCCCCTTCCCCCCCCATCATCACAGGCCAGCAATCCCGGCAGGACCAGCACCTGCCGTTCTGTCCAGACGGATCACCGTCCACACCTGTAATTAGACCTAATGGGGGTAATTTCCAGGCAGGCTGGCTCCTCCGGTGGGAGATTCACGGCAGGCGGGACGTGGCTGCTGCGAATGGTCCCCTCCCTCGCACGGGTGGAGGGGGGCTTAGAATCACCACGTGATGGGCTTCAAACCACCCCCGGGGATGAGTCGGTGGCTGCTGCTAGGAGCAGGCAGGGTGATGTTTGGAGGGGAAATCTCTTCTCTGGTGGGTTTATTTATAACCAGGACTTGAAGTCTTGGATCCGAGGCGACTGGGGATCCCCTGGGGCAGCAGCTGGCGGCCGGGGCCTCCGTGGCCATCAGCTGGGGTTGGGATTGGCTGTGTGGAGCTCAGGGCTGGCAAGGCTGTGCTGGTTGATGGGCTGTGAAGTGGTGGCTGGATGTGGACCTGGGGATTCTCTGGGATCCCGGATCTGCCCCAGGATTAAGGACACCGACTCACAGGGCAGGTGAAGTCAGAACCGCGGCGCCGTCAGAGGGGTGGGGCCTGGTCCCGAGAATCAGTCCTGGTGGTACCTGCTGCTTCCCTGAGACCCTCCTCAGCTTGAAGTCGGGGATGTCCCCTGGGCCAGAGGGCCCATGATGGGCCTCCAGCCCTTCGAGGTGGGGTCTACAGGAGGCAGGACCCAGCGCAGCCTGATTGGGTTCTGACACACCCATCTCTGATGCGGAGAAAGGACTTGGGCAGACCAGCAACATTTCACTACCTGGGCTGAAACTGCCTGATTTCTGGAGCTGCTGGCAGGGAAACGGCATCATCAGGAGGCGGCTGGGCTGGGTATGGTGCCAACACACATGGTGGGGAGTGGGGGGTGGGGCCAAAGGCTAAAAGAGACCTTCCTCTGAGTCTGAGACGAACATCTCCCAGGTCACCGCGATCTCGCCTCCCGCCCACCTGGCCGACAGTCTCCTCCAAGGAGGCTGTGTGTGCTGGGCCACCGAGGGTTGCTGTAAACGGGGAGGGGGTGACCAGGTAAGAAGACTGGAGAGGAGGTGGGGGTACCCGCGCTGGGGAGGCGGCCTCATCACCCCTTCCGTTCCCCTTGCTCCTTGCGCCCCAGCTACCAAATCCACCTGGTCCCATCGGCCCCAGCGTGCGCTGTTCTGTAACTCTGATATTTAGACTGGCGGTATGTGGCCTCCCTTTGGGGGCACCTAGTTCGTTTAGCTCCCGGGTGCCTGGTCTGGGCAGGAAGGTTTACAAATGTCATCTCATTCCATCAGGCTGGGAGATGCCCTGTGTTGCTTTGCGTGAAACTTCCACATGTTGGGCAGAACACAGGCAGAGCTGGGGATGCTTTTTCATTCCATGACTAGTTCCTCAGGGACTCCTGTGTACCAGGCATCGTGCCAGGCACCAGGGATTCAATGGTGAACAGGTTGTGGTCCCACAGCCCATGGGGCTCATGACCTGAGGGAGACAAGGGATAAATCAGAGATGATGACACAGGCACTGATTCTCTACTGGGAAAGTCTGGAGTGTGTGCAAAGGAAAGTGGTCCTTTAACAGGAGGGGGGGAGTGGAGCTCTGGGTCTGCTTCCTGGAGGAGGTGACGTCTAAGAGGGTCCGGTGGTTGGCTGGGGAAGAGCAGGCATCACGGCCGAGGAGGGGATGGAATGCTGAGCTTTAGCGAAAGAGGAGAAGCTCAGCGGAAGTGGGAGGGGGTCAGGGAGGGATGAGCTGTCGTGAGGCCCCCGAGGGCCACTGAAGGCTGCACCGGGGAGCGAGGCATCTGCATGGATAGGGTGGTCGGCTCCCTGGGTGCAGGCCGTGAGAGCCCCCAGATCTGGCTGCTCCCAGGGCCGAGCAGCCAGGTCTGGGGAGGCCCAGGGCTTCTCCTGCCCCACGTGTCTGCCTGTCTCTCGCACAGGTGGACCCCTATCTGCCCTACGAGTACACGTGTGAGGGGATGCTGGAGCGGGTCCATGCCTACATCCAGCACCAGGTAGGTGGGTCCCCCACTCTCTGTCTCCAGGGGCCGAGCTGGCTCCAGTGTCTGAGGCCCCACCTCTGCCCAGGGTGCAGCATGCTTTAACCTCCAGGTCCTTCTCCAATCTGTTTCCTTCCGCGCGGGGGGGTTGGAGATGGGCGGGGCCGAGCAGTACTGCTCAGAGACCAGGCCTGGGGCACCCCTGCCCTGGGCCCCCAGCTCGAGTCTCAACCCCCATATCACAGCACAGAAATGCAAAGACTCATTTTTCATTTTTATTACACAGTTGTTTAGAAGTTGAGTGAGTGAGTGGGGAGTAGGGAAGACCCTCCGCCTGCACCCCTACCCACAGGATGAGCTGGGAGTGAGGTATTCCATTTTCCTTCTTGACAATGCTTTTCTCTGGGCAGGACTTCTGTGCGGTCCCAGGCCCTGCCCCCGCAGGGGTCCGAGCCCCGGAGAGCCCCTTCATCCTGGCCCCCAACGCCACTCACCTCAAGTGGGCCCGCAACGCCAGCTTGGCCCCCGGGGCCTGGCCCCCAGCGCACTCCCTCCGGGCCTGGCTGGCCGCCGCTGGGAGGGCCTGCACGGACGCCTGCCTGGACCACGGGCTGATCTGCGAGCCCTCCTTCTTCCCCTTCCTCAACAGCCAGGACGCCTTCCAGACGTGAGTGAGCCCCGGCCCGACCCGGCCCAGCCGACCTCACCTGTAGCTCCTTTGCTCCCGTGGCCGCCTTGCCCCCGGCCCTGCCAGCAGTGGGGGCATGCGGTGCTTTCCAGTGAGTCAGGAAGGATCCAGAAGGGACCTTCCGGGCAGGTATCCACAGCACAGCTGCCCACTCTTGGCAAAGCCTCTGCCCCAAACCACCAGGGGAAGCTCCCTGCTCAGTCCCTGACCTCCTCATCCCTCCCTCAGCCCCTGCCCAGCCTGTCTGGGCACCTTCTAGGTCCAGGCCACAGAAGCTGCCCCAGGTTCCCCCTGATGGGTGAGCCTGGGCCCCCCACCCTCCTGCCCACTCTCCTCTCTCACAGCAGGGGCGAGAAGGAGCTGCAGCCCAGCGTTTGTCCTGGCGCCTCCTAGAGACATCTCCCTGGGTCTGGAATGGGATGGGCCAGGGAGAGGGAGCGGGCAGTGCCAGGCTGGGGCAGCCCCCGCCCCGCACGCTGAGTGACCACCTCTGTTGGTGCCCACCCAGGCTGCAGGTGCCCTGTGATGGCACTGAGTCGGAGATGAACCACCTGTACCCGGCCTTTGCCCAGCCGGGCCAGGAGTGCTTCCTGCAGAAGGAGCCTCTGCTCTTCAGCTGCGCCGGCTCCAGCAGCAAGTACCGCCGGCTCTGCCCCTGCCGAGACTTCCGCAAGGGCCAGGTGGCCTTGTGCCAGGACTGTCTGTGAGGGCGCCCACCCGGCTGGCCCTCCCCGCCGCAGGAGAAAGCACCAGCAGATTCTGAGCTCCAGCGACCCGCCCTACCCACGCCCCCCCCACTCCCCCAGGCTGGAGCCTCCTTTCTTGGCCGGGACGTGGGCCCAGCCGATAGGTGCGCAGGTCTGGGGAGGGAGGCAAGTCTGCCGAGTGCCTGGTGCCCGCCCTAGGCAGGCTCCTTGCTCTCACCCCAAGGGCTCGTGGCAGCGTTGTGGCCAAGCAGCTGGGGGTTGGTCAGAGGGTCCCACTGGCCCAGGAGCAGATGGTCGGAGGCCCCTTGCTTTGTGCAAGACCAGATCTGGACCAGGTGGAGTGAGGGCCTTTGTCCTTCTTGGGCCCAAGGATGGGGCCTCTGGGCATACGATAGAGGAAGCAGGGTGATGCTTGCCCAGTGGCCCACTGGAGGGTCCACAGAGTGGGGAGTGATGTGTGAGGGGTCAGCCTTGTCCCTGTGGAGTTGTTTGGGGTGTGGACAGAAAGGGCCAGGCTGGGGGACCCTGTTCATGCCTCCTCAGCCCCCCCACCCCTCCTGTTTTCCCAGATTCCCCTCCTTTCCACACTTGGGCACCACAGTTAGGGTTGCAGGGACCACTTAGACCCTGGGTTGAATTGTTTCCCTCTTGCTTATTCCAACTTTCTTCACTTTGGGCATTTCCTGAAACCTATCCCAGCATGACTGCGATTCCAGACCGTGGATTTGTTTCCAAAGCCTCAGTCCCCACCCCAGCCTCTGAGAACAGGCTCTAGAATCTACCCTGCCCCCACCTCCTAAGCATCTTTTGTAGGCTTGGGATGAAGCTTCAGCCCCATGGCACACGTGGCCCAGTTCCTGGATGCCCAGGCCTGCTACCCCCACGTAGCCACCCCTGCCCCATCAATGCTGTGTCCGTGTCCCTAACCTCCAGCTTCCTCCAGCCTCCAACCGCCTCTGGATCCAGCCGTCCATCCGTGTGGCATGCCTTCCCCTTCACCTGAGGAAACAGATCGGGCCGTCAGAAACACTGCCACCCCAACCCCGTTTTTAATCCCACTCCCTTCCAGGCAACCCGCCCCACCCACCTAGGCCTGCCCCTCCTCCCTTCCAGGGAGGCAGCCGCAGGGCCCTGCGTCCAGAGGGCGGGGCCTGAAGGTGGATACCTCCCATCAGAGAGCCCTCTCGGCCTGGGCAGCTCCTGTGGTCACAGAAACTCAACAGTCACCAAGGACCTGACCTGTCGGGGGAAAGCAATAGAGATACTCTTTTCTCTCTCTTTTTTTTTTTTTAAAGATTTCTTGAAATAATAAATATTTTATTGGGATGTGAGGTGCAGAGGAGGAGCTGTGCTATTTCTCATCTTTTCCTGGGATGCCCAGGCCTGGAGGAGTGAGGCGGTGTGAACACCCTGGGTGCAGGGGGGGGGGGTGAATATCTGGGGCCCCCGGGCCCCTCCTCCACATTGTCACTCCATCTACAAAGTTGGCGCTGTGTCAGGCTGCCTAAAGGAAGTCCCTGCGCGCGCCAGAAGTCCACGGCCCCTCCCACCACTCCAGCACTGTGACTCCAGGGGCCCCGCTTGACCAGCAGGGCTGGATCCAGTTCTGTTCACCTGGGGCTGGCCTCTGCTGGCTGTGGTTGCTGTAAGGTCAGAGAACATAAATGCATTTTGATGAGAGCCTGAGCCAGGTCGTGATAAGAAGACTAACTAGGGAAGGGAGATCAAGATGGCAGAGTAGGGACTTCCCTGGTGGTGCAGTGGTTAAGAATCCGCCTGCCAATGCAGGGGACACGGGTTTGAGCCCTGGTCTGGGAAGATCCCACATGCCCGCGGAGCAACTAAGCCCGTGCGCCACAGCTACTGAGCTTGTGCTCTAAAGCCCGTGAGCCACGACTACTGAGCCCGCGCACCTAGAGCCCATGCTCTGCAACAAGGGAAGTCACCGCAATGAGAAGCCCGCGCACCGCAACGAAGAGTAGCCCCCGCTTGCCACAACTAGAGAAAGCCCACGCGCAGCAACGAAGACCCAATGCAGCCAAAAATTTAAAAAAAAAAAAAAAGATGGAGTAGAAGGACACAGAGCTCACCTCCCCCCACAAACATCAAAAATACATCTATAGGGCTTCCCTGGTGGCGCAGTGGTTGAGAGTCCGCCTGCAGGTGCAGGGGACGCGGGTTCGTGCCCCGGCCCGGGAAGATCCCACATGCTGCGGAGCGGCTGGGCCCGTGAGCCACGGCCGCTGAGCCTGCGCATCCGGAGCCTGTGCTACGGAAGAAGCCACAACAGTGAGAGGCCCGCGTACTGCAACAACAACAACAAAAAATACATCTATAGGGTTTCCCTGGTGGCGCAGTGGCTGAGAATCTGCCTGCCAATGCAGGGGACACGGGTTCGAGCCCTGGTCTGGGAAGATCCCACATGCCGCTGAGCAACTAGGCCCGTGAGCCACAACTACTGAGCCTGCGCGTCTGGAGCCTGTGCTCTGCAACAAGAGAGGCCATGACAGTGAGAGGCCCGCGCACCGTGATGAAGAGTGGCCCCCTCTCGCTGCAACTAGAGAAAGCCCTCGCACAGAAACGAAGACCCAACACAGCCAAAAATAAATAAATTAAAAAAAAATACATCTATAGGTGGAAGAGTTCTCCCAGAAAGCCAACTGAAAGCTGGCAGAAGATCTTTCACAACCAAAGCTGTAAGAAAGATCTCTTTGTAACCAGGTAGGACAGAAGAAAAAAAACAAAGCAGGATGGAAACTGGGCCCCTGGGAGGGAGCTCTGAAAGAGGAAAGGTTCCCTCATTTTGGGAGCCTTCTTTACCATTTGGGAGCCCCGCTGGGGCAGACAGGGAGCTGGAGTGGCCTGGACTTTGCTCGGGAGGTGTGTGTGGGTGCTGACTTGCTGCCAGGCAGGGTAGAGAGAGACCAGCACCGACAACGGCCATGTCTCCACACTTCTCAGCCCAAAACATGCTACTGCTAGTATGCACAGTGGCTGGGGCTTCAGCAGACAGACCCAGGGAGAAGACTTGATTTACCTGTGTGGAAACAGCCCAAAGGGCCTGGAGTATGGTCTGGGCACCATTGTTAACACGTGCAAGACGGGGCGCGCGTCTGCCATATAAGACCCCTGCTGTCAGCATGCTCAGGTGGGGCGTGGCTACAGTGGCCATGGGCTCTGTGAGTGCATACACTGCGGGGACAGGGCTGACATCTGAGCCTATTATCAGCACTCCCTCAGCAGGGGCAGGTCCAGCAGCAGCTGACTTTGTTGGTAGACACACTGAGTGTCAGGCAGCATCACAGAATTGCATGTCCCCAGTGGGCAACCCCTGGGGAGGAATACCCAAGGGTTCTTTTCCAAGCGGAAGTGCTCCAGTCCCACCTACCTCACACTGCAGCTTAGAGCCAGATCTGGGAGCTTCTACTCCAACAGCTGGGGAGCAGACCCTGCCCCCAACATAGCTGTGACAACCACAGAGCAAAGAGGAGGACCCACCCAACATCCAGTGCAGGCTCTGGTCACCACAACACCAAACACGCCCCCTATCAAAGGGACAAGAGCCAGCACACCCTGAGGAAAGATGTGGCAGACATCCATACCCAAAACAGCCCTCACACCAAAAATATTGGACTCACACAGTCTATACCGGGTCACTCCCACGTAAAAGCAGCCCTTTGAGACCACAGTAGAAAACTCTTTCTCCTAAATTCAGAGACAGAGAATTTAAGTAAAATGAAAAAGCGGAAGAACTACTCCCAATTAAAAGAACAAGAGAAATCCCCTGAAAAAACAACGAAACAGACCTCTTCAGTTGACCAGACCCCAAATTCCAAAAGGAGGTAATAAAAATGTTAAAGGAATGAAGAAAGATTGATAGAAATATAGATCACTGTAACAAGGGACTAGAAACTATAAAGAGGAACCAGTCAAAATTAGACAACTCAATTGCCAAGATAAAAACTGAGCTAAAGGCAATGAATAGCAGACTAAATAATGCAGAAGAACAAATAAGTGATCTGGAAGATAGAATAATGGAAATCACCCAATCAGAACAGCAGATGGAAAGACAAATTAAAAAAAAAATGAAGGCGATATACGAGATCTATGGAATAATATAAAATGTGCAAACCTACACATAATAGGGGTTCCAGAAGGAGAAGAAAAGGGGATTTAAAATGTATTTGAAGAACTTATGGCTGAAAACTTCCCAAACCCAGAGAAAGAAACAGTTATCCAGGTACAGGAAGCACAGAGGGTCCCAAACAGATGAACCCAAACAGACCCACACCAAGACATGTCATAATTCAAATGGTAAACGTTAAAGATAGGATTCTAAAGGCAGCAAGAGAAAAAGTGTCAGTTACAAATGAACCCTCATAAGGCTATCAGCTGATTTCTCTACAGAAACTTTGCAGGCCAGCAGGGATAATATATTCAAAGTACTGGAAAGGAAAAATCTGCAACCTAGGATACTCTACCCAGCAAGGTTATCATTTAGAATAGAAGGAGACACTAAGAATTTCTCAGACAAGCAAAAACTAAAAGCATACAGCAATACTAAACCTAAAAGAAATATTGAAAGACCTTCTCTAAATAGAAAAGAAGAATCAATAGGAAAGGGAAAAACACAATAGGAAAGGCAAATATATCAAAGGACTGAAGATCACTTAAATAAGCCAGTACATAGATTAAAAAATAATCAAAATATTTTTGTAAAAGTGATTATAATTAATAGCAAAGGATAAACATGTGGATGTAAAATAGGACATCAAAATTACCAAATGTGGGGGAGAGAAGTAAAAAAATGTAGATCTTGTAGAATGTATTTGAACTAATACGACTATAAGTCTACAGCAAGCATATATAGTTATGGGTTAACATACTTGAAAACCATGGTAACCACAGACCAAAATCATACAATAGAATCACAAAAAACCAAAAAGAAAGGAACTCAAGCACAATACAAAAGAAAACCATCAGAACACTAAAGGAGAAACAAAAGAAGAAAAGAACAAAGAAGAACTGCAAAGTCAAATGGAAAACCAGGTTTAAAATGGCAATAAATACATACTTATCAATAATTACTTTAAATATCAATGGACTAAATGCTCTGATCAAAAGACATGGAGTGGCAGATTGAATAAAAAAACAAGAACCTACAATATGCTGCCTACAAGAGATTCACTTTAGGGTGAAAGATGTAGACAGAAAGTGAGGGGATGGAAAAAGATATTTCATGCAAATGGAAATGACAAGAAAACAGGGATAACAATAATCATATCAGATAAAATAGACTTTAAAATGAAGTCCGTAAAGAAAGACAAAGAAGGACACTATTTAACGATAAAGGGATCAATACAAGAAGAGGATATTGCACTCGTTAACATAGGCAGCCAATATAGGAGCACCTAAATATATGAAACAAATACTAACAGACATAAAGGGAGAAATTTACAGGAATACAACAATATTAGGAGACCTTAATACCCCACTGACATTAATGGACATATCTTCCAGACAGAAAATCAATAAGGTAACAGAGATCCTAAATTACACAATACAACAGTTGGACTTAATTGATATCTACAGGATACTCTATATTAAAAAAAATACATATTTTTTTCAAGTGCACATGGAACATTCTCTAGGATAGACCACAAAGTAGGATAAAAAATAAGCCGCAAAAAATTTAAGAGGATAGAAATTATTTCAAGGCATCTTTTCTGACCACAGCACTATGATTATAGGCCAATATCTTTGATGAATATAGATGCAAACAAAACTCAACAAAATATTAGCAAACCAATCCAACAATATATAAAAAGGATCATACACCATGATCAAGTGGGATTCATTCCAGAGTCACCAGGATGATTCAACGTATGCAAATCAATGTGATATGCCCCATCAACAAAATACACAAACCACATTATCTCAATAGAGGCAGAAAAAGCATTTGATAAAATTCAACATCCATTCATGATAAAAACTCTTATCAAAGTGGGTATAGAGGGAACATACCTCAACATAATAAAAGCCATTAATGACAAACCCACAGCCAACATAATACTCAACAGTGAAAAGCTGAAAGCCTTCCCACTAAATTCTGGAACAAGACAAGGATGCCCACACTCACCACTTTTATTCAACATAATATCCAAAGTCCTAGCCTCAGCAATCAGACAAGAAAAAGAAATAAAACATATCCAGATTGGAAGGGAAGAGGTAAAATTGTCATTATGTGCAGATGGCATGATATATTCTATATAGAAAACCCTAAAGACTCTAAACAAAAACTATTAGACCTAATAAATGAATTCAGCAAGGTAGCAGGATACAAGATTAATATATAGAAATCTGTTGCATTTCTTTTACCTTAAACATTTATTTCTTTATTTGGCTGCATCAGGTCTTCGTTGCAGCATGCGGGATCTTCATTGCAGCACTCGTTGCAGCACACAGGCTCTTTGCTGTGGTGCACGGTCTTCTCTCTAGTTGTGGCGTGCAGGTTTTCTCTTCTCTAGTTGTGGCGCGGGCTCCAGAGCACACAGGCTCTGTAGTTTGGCACACGGGTTCTCTAGTTGAGACGCGTGAGCTCAGTAGTTGTGGCACATGGGCTTATTTGCCCTGTGGCATGTGGGATATTAGTTCCCTGACCAGGGATCGAATCCACATCTCCTACATTGGAAGGCAGATTATTTTTTTTAATTAATTAATTTATTTTATATTTTGGCTGCACTGTTAGTTGTGGCACGAGGGATCTTTGTTGTGGCATGCAGGATCTTTCGTTGCAGTGCGTGGGCTCTTCATTGCGACATGCGGGCTTCTCTCTAGTTGTGGCATGTGGGCTTCTCTCTAGTGGCACACGGGCTCCAGGGCACATGGGCTCTGTAGTCGTGGCGTGCAGGCTCCAGAGTGCATGGGTTCTGTAGTTTGCAGCATGTGGGCTCTCTAGTTGAGGCACATGAGCCCAGTAGTCATGGCCTGCAGGCTTAGTTGCCCCACAGCACGTGGGATCTTAGTTCCCTGACTAGGGATGAAACCCGCATCCCCTGCATTAGAAGGCGGATTCTTTACCACTGGACCACCAGGGAAGTCCCAGTTGCATTTCTTTACACTAAAAATGAAATATGAGAAACTTAAAAAAAAAATCCCATTTAAAATCACATAAAAAAGAAAAAAAAGTACCCAGGAATAAACCTAACCAAGGAGGTGAAAGATCTATGTGCTGAGAACTATAAAACATTGATACAGGAAATTGAAGATGATTCAAAGAAATGGAATGTTAGCCCATGCTCTTGGATTGGAAGAATTAATATTGTTAAAATGGCCTTACTACCCAAAGCAATCTATAGATTTAATGCGATCCTATCAAATCACCCATGACATTTTTCAAAGAACTAGAACAAATAATCCTAAAATTTGTACAGAACCACAAAAGACCCAAAGCTGCTGAGCAATCCTGAGGAAGAAGAACAAAGCTGGAGACATAACCCTCCCAGATTTCAGACAATACTACAAAGCTACAGTAATCAAAATAGCATGGTATTGGCATCAAAACAGACATATGGATCAATGGAACAGAATAGAGAGCCCAGAAATAAACTCACACACCTACAGTCAATCTTCGACAAAGGAGGAAAAACTATACAATGGAGAAAAGATAGTCTCTTCGGCAAATGGTGTTGGGAAAGCTGACAGCCTCACGTAAATCAATGAAGTTAGAAGACTCCCTCACACCATACACAAACTGAAAATAGTTTGACCTAAATATAATACATGATACCATAAAAGTCCTAGAAGAGAAAATAGCAAAACGTTCTGACATAAATCGTAGCAATATTTCTTAGATCAGTTTCCCAAGGCAAAATAAATAAAAGCAAAAATAAACAAATGAGACCTAATCAAACTTAAAAGATTTTGCACAGCAAAGGAAACCATAAACAAAATGAAAAAACCTATGGACTGGGAGAAAAAATTTGCAAACAAGGCAACCGATATGGGGAGAACAAATTTGCAAACAATGCAACCGACAGGGGGTTAATTTCCAAAATATACAAACAGCTCATACAACTCTATATCAAAGAAACAACCCAGTCAAAAAATGGGTAGTAGACCTACATAGACATTTCTGCAAAGAAGACATACAGATGGCCGACAGGCACATGAAAAGATGCTCAACATTGCTAATCATTAGAGAAATGCAAATTAAAACTACAATGAGGTACCAGCTCATACCAGTCAGAATGGCCATCATCAAAAAGTCTACAAATAATAAATGCTGGAGAGGGTGTGGAGAGAAGGGAACCCTCCTACACTGCTGGTGAGAATGTAAACTGGTGCAGCCACTGTGGAAAACAGTATGGAGGTTCCTTAAAAAAGTAAAAATAGAGTTTCCGTATGATCCAGCAATCCCACTCTGGGCATATATCCAGAAAAGATGAAAACCCTAATTCGAAATGATACATGCACCGCAATGTTCATAGCAGCATTATTTACAATAGCCAAGATATGGGAACAACCCAAGTACCCATCGACAGACAACTGGCTTAAGAAGAGGTATATTGGAATAATACCTTGCCATTTGGAGCAACATGGATGGACATAGAAATTATCATACTAAGTGAAGTAAGTCAGACAAAGAAAGACAAATATTATATCCCTTATATGTGGAATCTAAAAAATAACAAATGAATTTATTTACAAAACAGAAACAGACTCACAGACGTAGAAAACGAACTTATGGTTACCAAGGGGAAAGGTGGAGGAGGGAAAATTAGGAGTATGGGATTAACAGATACACACTACTATACATAAAATAGATAAGCAATAAGGATTTACTGTGTAGCACAGAGAATTATATTTAATATCTGTAATAACCTATGATGGAAAAGAATCTGAAAAATATGTATACATATATATAACTGAATCACTTTTCTGAACACCTGAAACTAATATTGTAAATCAACTATACTTCAGTTTAAAAAAAAGACGTATTTCCTGAGCATTTACTGTACTTCAGACACCATGCTGAGAGTCTGATACACCACGATTTGTCATTTTATGTGCTTAGCCATCCTACGAGGTAGGTACTATTCTATTCCCATTTTACAGTTGAGAAAACTGAGGCACAAAGTTTAAGTAACTTGCCCAAGGTCACAGAGCTTCTAAGCAGTGAGACGGGATTTGCTATAAAGTGAGGATCAAATGACCCAATAGAGGGACAGCCCAGCATGGTGCCCAAGCCACAGTATATGTTCATGGTTTTACATAATCCTGTGTTTGAGACGCTCTCCTAGCCAGGGGTTCTCAACGGGGGCAGTTAGCTCCCCAGAGGACAACTGGCATGATCTGGAGATGTTTGACTGTCATGATAGGGGCAGGGGAGTAGCCTACTTCTGGCACTCAGTGGGTAGAGGCCAGGGATGTGGGTCAACCTCCCCACAGTGCACAGGCCGGCCGGCACCAACATGAACTATCTGGCCCAAAGCATCAGCAGTGCCGAGGGGGAGAAAGCCTGTTCTAGGCCAGCTGTTCTCAAACTTTGGCGGACATCAAATCACCTGAGTCTGAGCTTATTAAAACCCAGGCTGCTCTCACCCCCAGAGTTTCTGATTTAGTCGGTCTGGGGTGGGCGCTGGGAATTTGAGTTCTTACCAAGGCAGCGCTGCTGCTGCGGGGCCAAGCCCCACACGTTGCACACCAGTGGTCTAGATCAAGTGGGTACCAGTAGCTAGTTTACTTATTTTTAATAGAATTTTAGTTTGCAACTCCCTGATGACATAGGATGTGGAGCATCTTTTCATATGCCCACTGGACAGCTGTGTATCTTCTTGGTGAGAAGCTGTGTATCTTCAGGTCTTTTGCCCATTTTTTAATCGAGTTGTTTGCTTTCTTATTGTTGAGTTTTGAGGCTTTTTGTATAGGAGACTACATTTGAATTCTCTTAAAATGTTAATGAGGTGGATGAGCGGGTGGGGGGCCGGTGAAGCTGGAGGGGCAGGCAAGAGAAAAGTCAGGCGCTGGGAAGAAACTGCAGCCCGGATAAAAGACCAGATGCTGGTGCCAGGAGGCCCTTCCTCCCTAAAACCGAAGCTGACCACCCCCTGCTTCACCCCAACCACTGCTGAAATAGGCATGGACCGGCCTCATCCCCACCCTGCAAGGCGACTCCATTCTCTCCACTTACAGGTGAGGAAGCAGGTGTGATGAGGCCCCGCCCTAGCCTTTGCAGTCACCTGGGGAGCGTTAGCCAACCCATGTCCAAGGCTGCACGCAGGCTAATTAAACTGAAATCTCTGGGCGGGGGCCAGGCAACAGAATTTAAAAAACCAACAACAAAAAAACAACACTCCGGGGTTTCTAATGTGCGTCCAGCGTGAACCACCGGTTTCCCCGTCATGCCTGGATGGCTCCTCCCTGCTCCCTCACCTCCCGGCTTTGGTCTCACAGACTGTGATCAGGTTGAGGGCGCTGGAGGAGGCCTCCTTTGAAGGCTTAGCCCCCTCAGTCCCCACCTGCAGCCCTCAGGCCAAAAGCAGCTCCTCCCTACAGCCCAGGGCTCGGGAGGCTGCCAAGCCTGGGAATGAAGAGGGAAGAGGCTGCGTCCGGCCTGGGCCTGGAGCCAAGAGCACACACAGGCTCCAAGACAGAATCCTGAGATCAAGGGCCGGAGAGAGAGCGCAGGGAGGCTGCGGACCAGCTTTGCTTGCCCAGAACCAGGGAGGGGGAGGGCTGCCGAGGGGCAGGGTTTCCTCTAGTCTCTGCAGAGCGCTGAAAGGCATTCCCAACTCCAGTTTCTTCTCCCGGTCACCAAGGACCCTCTTAGCCGGGGCTGGGCCTGGCAGATATGCCTCCCCCATGTCCTGGCACCGCAGCTGCAGCCCCTCCCTTTAGCTGACTCAAAGTCCCCTGAAACCCCATGTGTTCCTCCTGCCATGTCTGGGGGAATGAGCCCAGGGCAGCGGTGAGGTCTCAAGAAAAAAGGCCCACCCACGCCCCCTGCGTTGGGAGCACAGAGTCTTAACCACTGGACTGCCAGGGAAGTCCCGGTGGCCCATGGCGTCACGCTGGTTCCTCCAGTATCTTATCCTAGTAACCTTTAAAGTGGTCACAACATTTCCTTAATTGGGGGGGGTCTTTTCAGGACGGTGCTAGGGAGAGGTTCCCCCTGTTCCCCGTGGCCTCTGCTTGTGCAGCCCTGCCCCCAGCTCGGAAGGGAAGACAGGTGTGGAAGCCCCTGTTCCAGCTCTTACAAGAGCTGAGTCAGGCCCGAGCTGGCATCCGGGCACCCAACCTGCTGCCGTGGGGCTCACCTTATTTTGCTCTTTTTTTTCTCCTGTGTGAAACGAGGAAAATGATCCCAGCACACACGGGGGTTGAAGATGAAACAAGGCCAGGCAGGTACGAGCCGGCTTGCGATGTGTGGGATGAGGCGGGTGTCGAGCAAGTGGGCTGTGAAGGCCCAGAGCCGCCTCCAGGTGCTTCCAGGTAAGAGGGGCTGACCACCCCTTCCTGGCAGGTGAGACCAGTAAGGCTAGCAGGAAATGCTGCTCCCAGCCTGCTGCTGCACCAGATATTCTGAACCCCCAACCTGGAGGGCCTTCTTCTAGCCACAGCTGCTGGGGGTGGGGGATGGCTGTCCTTGGGTAGAACGAGATGCAATGTGTCGTGATTGAATTGAGCACCGCCCCCCTTCCCCCCAAAAGCTGTGTTGAAGTCCTAACCCCAGTGCCTGTGAATGTGACTTATTTGGAAAGAGTCTGCATAGGCGTAGTTAAGACGAGGTCATACTGGATTAGGATGGGCCCTGAGTCCTTATAACAGAGGGAAATTTGGACACATACATACACAGGGGAGAAGGCGATTTGGAGACGGAGCAGAGATTAGAGCGATGTAGCTACAAACCAAGGAACGCCAAGGACTGCCTGCGACACCAGAAGCTGGAAGAGGCGAGGGAAGATTCTTCCCTCAAGGCTTCAGCGCGAAGGCGGCCCTGCCAACACCTTGATCTCAGACTTCTAACCCCCAGAACTATGAGAGAATACGTTTCTGTTGTTAAAGCCATGCAGTTTGTGATAACTGATTACAGCAGCCACAGGAAACGAATACAGACGGGGGTCAGATTTCTGCTGCTTTTAAAGATAATAGCAGGAGAGAGGTAACCAGACTGAGTGCCCTCAGTCATGAGCCCAGTGGCCCCCCGGCCAGGCTGTCGGCCCCAGCACACAGCCCAGTCCATCTTGTCTCATAAAAGCATGGTGCTGGCTCAATAAAAGCCCCCAAAGGAAAAACAACGCTTGTGCCCAGGGCTCTAGGCAGGCTGTGGACCATGCCCGTTCTCCTCGCCGCCAAAACCCCCACATACAGGCTCTCAGGGCACCTGGGAGGAGCATCCGGGCACTTCCAGCAGGAGGGGGGCGGTCCCTCCAGCCTGACTTCCCAGGTTGGCTCTGTTCAATCAGTCTTAGATCATCTCCCCCTGACTCTGCTAAATATAGCCCAGCCTCGACTTCTGCATATATTTGAATATGGGCTCCAGAGACGCGTGATTCTGGAGAAACGGCGCAGCTGAATCCCCTGAGTTGGGTAATTCAACTCTCAGCTACCTCCTCTGTCCCTGGCTTCCCAGGCTTGACCATCGGCCACCTCTTCCTATCAAGACCCTTTCGGGGGCGTCTTCTCCAGCGGGGATCCCCAGGGCTTGGGTGGGGTTGGGCATTTGGCTTTTGGAGTTTCAGGCTGGGGGCTAGGTCATGTGAGGGCATCTTGGACCCATGTGAGATATCCCTGGACACTTGATACCCTTTCCCTAGCCCCCCCCCGGTCCCCCAGAACCCCTCTCTGTCCACCCCATTCTGGGGTCCTAAGAAGGTGGGGATGGAGGGGTGGGTAGAGATTGTGAATTCCCAGCCTGGTCTAAAGCTGGCATCCTCATTTCCCGTCACTCATTCATCCAGCAAACACTGGCCCAGCACAGGTGCTTGTTGCAGCGTTTGGCCCAGAAGATACAAAGTCTCCCATCTATAGTGCCCGTGTTTTGGGCACCAGCATCCGGGGCCTGGGGGAATGGGACTCACCGGGCTTCCTGAATCTGCTGACGCTTGGTTTTCATCCATTCTGGAAAGTGCTCAGCCAGCATCTCCTCGTATTTTGCCTCTTCCACGAAAACAGAACAGCCTCCTCGTCTCCCTGCACTGGGACAGGTATTTTCCGCTCTACCCTTTCACTGAAGCTGTGGTCCTTAAGAGGTTGCTTTTCCCCACCTCAATCCCCAGGCCCCGTCTCCCGCCTCCAGGGAGAGGCTGACATCCAAGCCCCTTGGTGCAGGGTTTGGAATCGCGTCTCAGCCTCATAGGCTTAAAGACCAGGCTCATACACTGACCACCTGGTAGTTTTCATCTCCAGCTTCATTTGGGCCACACCTACCCCACGGAGGGGGCGGGGTCCCTCCTCCAGCAAGCTCAGCTGAGCCTTCACCTAGACGTTGCTCTTAAAGAAAACTTTCCAGTTACCTAGGCTGAAATAGGACTAAGTTGGTAACCTTCCTAAGGGCGTTTACATTTAAAGAATGGCTTTTCTCATGAGACAGAACAAAGAACTTGGCCCTTGGAATCAGACAGCCCTAGGCTCAAACCCCATTGACCCTCATCGCTATGGCAACCTGGGCAGCCTGCTTCTCTGAGTTTTAGGCTCATCTAGTTAACTGCAGACAATACATATCGGTATTAGTTTCCTATGGCTGCTGTAACAGATGACCACACACTTAGTGGCATAAAGCAATACAAATGTATTAGTTTACAGTTCTGGAGGTCAAAGTCCGAGATGGGTCTCATAGCTAAAATCAAGGTGTCAGCAAAGCTGTGTTCCTCCTAGAGGCTCTGGGGAAGAATCTGTGTCCTTGCCTTTTCCTCCTTCTAGAGGCTGCCCACATTCCTTGCTTTGTGGCCCCATTACATGGCTGGCCAGGTCTGTCACATCTCATCACTTGGACACCGACCCTCCTGCCCACTCTTGTGATTCCACGGTGCCCTTGTGGATTATCCAGGACAATCTCCCTATTTCCAAGTCAGCTGATGAACAACTTTAATTCCATCTGCACCCTTAATTCTTCCCTGTTCTCTCCCTTGCCATGTGTATTAGTCAGGGTCCTCCAGAGAAACAGATGTGTATGTATGTGTATATACAGGATATGTACATATATAGGGAGAGATGTATTTTAAGAAATTGGCTCATGTGATTATGGAGCTGGGATAGTACAAAATCTGAAAAGTGGACCATCTGGCTGGAGACCCAGGGAAGAGCTGACGCTGCAGTTCACGTCTGAAGGCAGAATTTTCTCTTAGGGGAGCTCAGTCTTTTGTTCCATTCAGGCCTTCAACTGATTGAATAAGGCCTCCCACATTAGGGAGGGCAATCTGCTTTACTCAAAGTCCAGCTATTTGAACGGTAAGCTCATCCAAAAATAACGTTTGACTGCATCTGGGCACTGTGGCCCCGTGAAGTTGACACATAAGACTAATCAACACATGATGTAACATAACCTATTCATAGGTTCTGGGGATTAGAACATGGACATCTTTGTGTACGTGGGGGGCATTATTCTGGTGACCACCACTACCCCTGTATTAGGGTTCTCCAGAGAAACAGAACCAACAGGAGATTATCTATCTATCTATCTATCTATATGTAAAATGGAGGCTGGCAACTCTCACCATCTTCATCTGGCAAGCTGGAGACCCAGGGGGGCTAACAGTGTAATTCTAGTCTGAGTCCAAAGCCTAAGGATCTGGTGAGCCAAGAGAGTATGTTCCAGTCCAAAAATCAGAGGCTCAAGACCCAGAAGAACCAGTGTTTCAGTTTGAGTCCAAAGGCAGGAAAAAAAATCAGTTTCCCAGCTCAAGACAGTCAGGCCTTACTCAGGGAAGCATTAGTCTTTTTGTCCTATTCTGGTCCTCAACTGATTAGACAAGGCCCATCCACTCTGGGGAGGGCAATCTGTTTTATTCAGTCTACTCACTCAAAAGTTAATGTCATCCAAAACACCCTCAAAGACACACCCAGGTTAATGTTTGACCAAATATCTGGGTACACATGGCCTAGTCAAGCTGGCACATGAAATTAACTAACCATGACACCTTCTTGCAGGGAAGTTTTGAATACCATCACACACACTGTGGTGCTGGGGCTGGCTCCCACTAACGTGCAGAAATGGTTGTTAAATTTTCAGGAATTTTACAAGCCAACTGTTAACTTGTTGGTATCTTGAAACTGGCCGTGGTAGGAGTGTTTACACCTTGGAAATTGGCATGTGCTGCAGATCAGGGCTTTGAAGGTCTCGTTTGCATTTTGTTTTCAGAAAGTAGGTTTATCCCATGTATAAGGTGCCTCAGTCATCGTTCAGTAAGTGGTGATTCTCTTCTCTTTCCTGCTCTGCTGAAGACAAAAGTCCTCACTACCCCATGGAGGGGATCTCCAGAGGCGAGGTGTCTCCCGGGTGGAAGGGGTGTTTTCGCCAGTACAGCCCTCTCCCTCTCCCCTGCCTTCTTTCCTCCCAGAGTTTGGAGCTCCCAGCTCTGGCTCTGGCGCCACTCAGGCTGCTCCCTTGCCCACCCTGGGCCCAGGCGAGCCTGATGGAGCCGACAGGGCAGCTGCTCAGAGCCCCACTCATCCGAGGGTTTGACAGCTGACATGTGGCTGTGGGCTGAGCAGGGTCCTGCCTCCGCCTTGCCACTGCTCAATAATGAATAATAATTAACAAAGAAACTGTTTATTGAGAGCCATTTACCACAAAAGCCTCAGGGGACGTTGCAGTCAAACATAATTAAAAGTGGCATCTTTTAAACTTTGATTTGCAACGGAAAGCTTGGCTCTGTTGCCCAGCATGAGTGCCGCCACACCTCTCTGTGATCCCAACTTTGCAGATGGGGCCTGAGAAGGCGGGAGTGAGGGGTCTGGTCGTGGGTATAAAGGTGCAGCCAGAAAGCATGGGAAGGGCCCTGGGGAGTGGGGCCCCAAAGATCAGGGTGTGCCCTCAAGTCTGTGAGGGCTGGTGCAGCTGTGGCCACCAGTGGGGAGGGAAGCAGATGGCCTAGAAGCAGGTGGCCGCCCTCCATGAAGGGGCAAGACACAGCCTGTGTGCCAAGCTTGGACCACATGGCCTCTGTGCCAGCTGAGCCCAAAGTTAAGACTTTCTCTTTTTAGACCCAACACCCTGTGCTCCTTCCCTAGACAGCAACTGTGATTCACTCATTCAGTCAGCAAGTGTTTATTGAGACCCTACTATGTGGTAAGTACTGTTCAGGAGATCTGTGCACAAAAGACGCCTGTTCTCATTGAGCATATATTGCAGCTGGTGGAAGATAGACAATAAACAAAAATGAGAAAATTACAGCAAGAAGGAGACGGAGTATGGAAGGTGGGAAGGTGGCTATTGGTTTATAAGAAGACACTTGCTGAGATGGCATTTGGCCAGGAAGCTGGAGGAAGTGAGTCAAAAGGAAGAGCATCCCAGGCAGAGGGAACAGCCTGTGCAAAGGCCCTGAGGCAGGTACAAGGTGGAAAAAAGGCTAGTGTGGGTGGAACAAACACAGAGATGGGGAGAGTGGTGATCAGACTCCATGCTCTTTACAGAGAGTCCTAAACTCTAGTTCTGTGCCTGGCCCTGGGCTAGACCCTCAGGGTACTGTGGTTGAACCCCCAAATGGAGAGGCATTTAGATGGCAGTGAAAAATATAGCAATAGAACCCTAACCTGCCAGGGCTTGTGATGACCAGCCAGGTGGGGGACCCCACCCTAAGAGCCCGGGCATCCCAGCCTTGAACAAGGATGGGTGGAGCCTGGGAGGTAGCTTCCCCTGGGGATTGCCTCCCACTCAGCTTTCCATCTCGCTCCAGCCGGGTCCTCTCCTGGCTTCCCTGGCCGCATCAGCCTTATTCTTTTCCTATTGAGACCCCCTTGGGAAAACCGCCTCCGGGAGGCCATGAGTCACTGCTGACTCTGGATGCTGACTTCCCCTTCTCCTGGGGAAAGAACGGAATTAACAGGACGCATCAGGGCGCCAGGGCCCCTCCCAGAGATCAGCGGTCACATGAACGTGGACCATCTGCGGTTGCCCTGCTCACTTGCTCTTTACATTTCTCTAAAATCAGAGATGCTTATCCCTTTGTATCCCAAGTAAGGCTAATGGGAACTGCACTGAGGTGACCCCGCGGACCCCCGATTCCTGCCAGGAGTGGGAGAAGAGTAAAAGGTATTAGAAAGGTGTCCCTGCCTGCTAGAGTGGTCACCTGGCTGTCCCCAAAGGGGGCCATGCTGAGGGCTGCAGACCAAAGCTCTCTGCTCCCCTCTCATCAGTAAGCACACTCCAGGCCCAGGATGGTGCCAATGCTTTAGAAATCCTGCCTCTAGGAGAAGGCTGGAAGCAGGTCACATCTAGAATGTGAGGTGGGCTGGCATCGGATAGGGCAGAAAGGAAAAGCAGAATTTTTTGGCCAGGTTCTCAGCCCCTTGGTGTCCTGCAATTTCCATTTCATTTTTAAAAAAATATTTATTTATTCGGCTGCACCAGGTCTTAGTTGCGGCACACAGGGTCTTTGTTGCCGCGTATGGGATTTTTAGTTGTGGCATATGGAATCTAGTTCCCTGACCAGGGATTGAACCTGGGTCCCCTGCATTGGGAGTGTGGAGTCTTAGCCACTGGACCACCAGGGGAGTCCCTCCATTTCATTTTGGTAAAAGAAACAAAATTGGTTTTAGCTCAAAAAGTAAGGAGAGGGGCTTCCCTGGTGGCGCAGTGGTTGAGGGTCCGCCTGCCGATGCAGGGGACATGGGTTCGTGCCCCGGTCCGGGAGGATCCCACATGCCGCGGAGC
>NW_020837988.1:8223980-8308846 GCF_003676395.1 Aethalodelphis obliquidens
AAAAAAAAAAAAAAAAAAAGCAATGTCCAGGTGCACTGTCTGAGCCAAGCACTGTGTTTTAAGCTCTCCAGACTCAGATTTGTTCCATCCATCCCTGGAGAAGGTGGGCTCACTCAAATGTTTCAGACTGCAGTGGAATTATAATTATAAAAAGCACACACACTGCAATTCAGGTTTAGGTTGAAAGTACTAATTTTCTGGTTTCAATTATTCAGCAGAAATTAATGAAAATGCAAAAGGAATCTCAAAGGAGCCGCTCTCACCAGCTGTGGTGGGTGTGGGCGAGGAAAGTTGCATAAAGAGGAGTCTAGGGCTTCCCTGGTGGCGCAGTGGTTGAGGGTCCACCTGCCGATGCAGGGGACGCGAGTTCGTGTCCCGGTCCGGGAGGATCCCACGTGCCACGGAGCGGCTGGGCCCGTGAGCCATGGCCGCTGGGCCTGCGCGTCCGGAGCCTGTGCTCCGGGAGAGGCCACAACAGTGAGAGGCCCGCGTACCACAAAAAAAAAAAAAAAAAAGAGGAGTCTAGGAAAGTAGGGTGAACCCAAAGGCCAAGGACTCCAGCATCTATCCCCAACCCCATCAGCCTAGGAGCTGCCCGAGGGTGGGGAGCCTCCTGCACCCAACACTTGGCGTTTGCACCTTCATTTGGGGGCGGGCACGGGGAATGTGTTGGCGCCATCTGTGCCAGATTCTGGGGAGACAAATAAGACAGCCCCGCCCTCAGGGACCTCACAGCCCATCAGGAAGACGGTGTTATGGCAACACAGAGGATGCGGCTCAGCCGGCAAGGGATGGCTGGGAGGAGGGGAAAGGAAGGGCTTCCCAGAGGCGGTAACTCCTGGCAGAATTCCAGAACTCAGAAAACCCCCCTTTGAACAAAGGCACCATTCTGGGCTCCTGGTGACCACTTGAGGCAGGATAATTTCCCATGTGGCATGTCTAATTTGTCCTTCCTGTAAAAGAATCCGACTTCAGAGAGCTCTTTTTTCTTGTCCACCCCAAAGAACAAGATGGGGTGGGCTTTGAGTCCAGATGACTGAATTACTGGGGGCGGACAGTTCCGGGGCTTTCAGAATGGGGTCACTGGCTGGGAGGTGGCTTCCCCAGGAAGGAAGATCAGAGCATTGAGGGTGGATGATTCTGAGGGTGCGGAAACCTGTGTCCCAGGCCCATGAGGATCTTTACCAGGAGACAGGTCTTCAGAAGGGATGATGTACAGATATAGACAGACCCCAAGAGCTCTGGGCTCGGGAGCCCTGGCAAAGGAGTCCGCAAACCCAAGCTTGCCCCAGGGATGGAGCTGCCCATCTTTGAACGGACGCCAGCATCTGGATGAAGAGCATCGCCACGGGGACCACGCAGGGATAAAGATGGGGGCTTCCCCATTCTTGTATGACCTTTGAGAGGGTGGGGTGGGGGGCAGAAAACATGACTGACTCCAAACTTCTTGCCTCTTTCAGTAGCAGGATTTGGAGTAAGATTTAACTGGAGTTAGCCAAGTGTTATCTATTTCAAGAGAATGAGAAGACAAGCCACAGACTGGGAGAAAATATTTGCAAAAGACACATCTGATAAAGGACTGTTATCCAAAATGTACAAGAAATTCTTAAAACTCAACAGTAAGAAAATGAACAACTCCAGATAGCTGGCTCACTCTCCTCTGCTCTGATGGTTCCTCTCTCAGAGACCCTTGGATTTCAAGATTTCCTTTTAAAGTTTTTTCTGTGTTTACAGACAGGTGACCTCCAGGATCTTGTCCCCCGCTGGGGAAGGAGGCCACACACACAGCAATTAGTGATGTGAATGGGCCAAAGGGCGTTCATGCAGAGAAGGACCCAAGTTCAGAGGAGGGAGAGGGCTCTGTGCACTGTGCTGGGCAGGGCAGGTGGGAGCTCAGATGTACCTGAGGGTCAGGGGACACCAAGTTCACCACACACCAAAGGGACAAAGGGACACAGAGGGAAGAGCCAAAGGCAAAGGGAAGAGCCAAAGGCAAAGGGACACAGAGGGAAGAGCCTGGGCTTTGAAGAGAGCAGACCCTGAGTTTGAATCCCACAAATGACTGACCTTCTGTGTGCCTCAGTATCCCCAGCTGGAAACGTGGATGTTTCCATGGCCATCCATGGCACCCTTGTCCTGGGGTTGTTGATTGGATGCTGGTGTTTTTCTGGTGATCCGGTAACCAAGCTTTGTTTTGTTTTTTTAATTAATTAATTAATTTTTGGCTGCGCTGGGTCTTCGTTGCTGCACGCGGGCTTCCTCTAGTTGCGGCGAGCGGGGTCTACTCTTTGTTGTGGTGCGCGGGCTTCTCTTGTTGCGGAGCGCAGGCTCTAGGCGCACAGGCTTCAGTAGTTGTGGCTCGCGGAATCTAGAGCACAGGTTAAGTACTTGTGGTGCACAGGTTTAGTTGCTCCGCGGCATGTGGGATCTTCCTGGACCAGGGCTCGAACTCATGTCCCCTGCATTGGCAGGCCGATTCTTAACCACTGCGCCACAAGGGAAGTCCCCCAAGCCTCGTTTTTATGGTATCAGCACCCCGGTTTTCCTTGAGGGAATAGTCACCTCTCTCCCTTGGTGGCACATGACCCAAGGCAGATCAACAGGACCCCACCCTCCCCCAGGACCTTATCTCCAAGAGTGACTCACGGCAGAAACGGGTTGCATCAGGCATGGGGCTGGAGCCACTCTGGCTCCTGTCCTCCCTGGCCTGGCTCTCCCCATATGTTCTGAGCTCCCAAGGCAATAAACTCCTGATTCTGCTTAAACCAGTCAGAATTGGCTATCTTGTGTAATCAGTGAGTATCAGCTGATGTTAATTGCAACTGTCGGAGGGTCCAAGGTGTCAGGCACTGGGGTTATTGAGAGACTCAATATACAAATGGATAACGGCCAGACTGTATATAAAAATAGAACGCTGACCCACAACCTGCAGCAACCAGCCCAGGAAACAAACCCATTATCTACAGTAACCAGTCCAGGAAGCCGGCCTGCTGGCTGTAAGTCAGACTTGGAGGAATTCAGACCACTATCTCTAGCAAACATCCTGGAAGCCTAACAACCAGCCCTGTAACAACTGGCCCCAAACAGCTAGGACTTGATTCATAACCGGCAGCATCCCTAATTTTTGTCCCCACTTCCAAATTAGGACCAACCAGAGAGTGCCAAACATGCACCCCTAACCAATGGGATGCCCTGCTGCTAGCAGACCCCCACCGGCTTGCACAGGCTGCCAGCCACCAATCGGCGCACACCTGAGGTCTCCTCTTCGCACCCCTAGAAAGCCTTCCCACTCCCTTGCCTGCCTTTGAGTTTCTGCTGAAAGAAAAGTGATGGGGGCTACAGCAACCTTGAATAAATGGTCTTTGCCTCTTCTCATCTGGTTGGGCTTCATTTATGTACCAGTATTTCCATATTATCTTTTACAAAAACTTGTATAGCATTTACTATATACTGGGCACTGTGTGTAGTGATTCATTTATGCTGAAAAAGACCCTGACACGGGCAAAAAACCCAAACCTCTTACTGTGTATCCTGTCTCGCACACCTTTGGGGTTATCTCCACTTTTTGTTGTCTTTGAGCTACAACTTTAAGTTGTAGAAAACTGATAATAATGCATGTAATTTTTGTCCATAGGAATGCGTAGGAGCTGAGTTGATGGAATGCAATTGATTATTGTCCTGGGGCCAGGTTTGCATCGCTTCGTAAATTTATTTCAGCATTCCCAGTTACCCACATGTGCGTGTTCTTTGAATTCTCCTTTGAACTGGTTGTGACATCTTGGTTCCCTCAGGAATTAATGAGTTCAAGAAAATCTTTGAAACATGTTCATTTTCCATTTGAGCCATAATTTTACCCTCATAAGAAATATCCCTCAGCTATGTCTCACGGTCCTTGACATGGGTACTGTTGTCATCCCCCATGTTACAGAGGAAGACCTCGAGGCACAGAGAGGTAAAGTAGTTTGCCCAAGGTCACACAGCTAAGTGGAGCTGGGATCTGGACCCAGGAATCTGGCTCTAGAGTCTGCGTGCCTCTGAGAGTCCTCGAGCTTTTTTATCTGAGTAAATCCCTCATTAACCCCACAAAATAGGTACATTATTTGTGGAATGAGAACAGGAGAGCACAGAGAGGTTAAGTAACATATCCAAGCTCCCCCTCCTTTAGTGAATGGCTGATTCTATCAATACAATATGGCAGCTGTCCACAGTAGGGGTGGTCTGATGTTGGTGCTGATAGAATACTGCATTGATACAAATCGTGGCTAACATTTATGAAATGCTTTCTAAGTTCCAGACACTGTGCCATGGGCTATACCCAGGCCATCTCATTTACTCCTCACAGCGGCCCTAAGAGGCAGATAATCGTATTATCGCATTTTACAGACAGGGGGACTCCAGGCACCCAGAGAGTGAGCAAGCAGTCTTCATCTCTTTGTTTATCTGGGGCTAAGCTCTGCAAGCTGAGGTCCCTCCACCAGAGCCCCATCGGGGGTCTCCCTTAAGATCTGGTGTGTGTGTCCCTGGGCTCCCGGACCCCACCTCCCCACCTCCACCTCGAAGTCTAAATCCTCGGACTTCTGAGAGGCATGGTGACAGGTCCAGCCTGACCTGCGCAGCAGAGCTCTCCAGCTGGGCCTGGCTTTGTGGCACCAGCCTTGAAAATCCACTAATTACCACTGAAGGCGGGAGCCCCAGCTCCCTGGGCTTCAGCCAGGGCCGGGGTCGGGGCGGGGGTGGTGGTGGTCAGGGATCGAAGGTGCCCCATATGCTTAATAGGGACTCGTCAAGCTAATTGAAATGTGCCAGCTACCTGCCTGGGGACCGGTGAGCTGAGCAGCCCTGGGCTCCTGGGTCGACCGCTGAGTTGATGAGGTTTTAGAGGAAAAGACACGGGAGCAGTGGCTTCATTTGCAAGGGAAATGACAGGGGCCCTTCATTTGCAATCTCTGCCCAGAGGTTTTGATTAACTGCGGAGGAAGAGGTTCCTCCTGTTTTACGTACGAGGAGCTGTGCCTGGGGATGCGGAGACCCCAGCGGCCGGCAGCTCCCTCACCCTTTCTTTCTCTGCCTCCCGGATGGGGAAGGAGGAGAGGGGTCGGGGCGAGGGTTCCTGGAGGGCAGGATCGATTGCCAAAGCCCGAGGCCAGCCCTTGAGGGTGAGAATGGAAATTTCCCGAGGGATCTTCTCCCTCCTCTTCTGTGAGACCTCGTCCTGAGGCTGGCGGGTGGGGGTGGGGGTGAGGGAGGGGGAGGGAGAATTTAAGGAGCTCAGCATGCGGGCGCCTGGCACGAAGCAGGAGCTCCTTTCTGTCCTGTCACCCCACCTGCCAGGGGGCTCAGTGCGAGCCCGCCCCACCCAGAAGGCTGCTGCCCCCAGGGCCCCTCCATTCTCGCCAGCCCCTCCGGAGCCTACTCTGAGCCAAGACACCAGCCCCCCACCGCGGGCCCTGGTACCTACTGCTGGGAAAGTGGAGGGGGCGGGGACTGAACCAGATGATTTTCAAAAGGTTTCTCTCCAGCTACCAATTTGGGGGACAGTTCCCCTTTAAAAGTTTGATTTCACTTCCGATTCTCCTTTCCTTTCCTTCCCATCACACCCCCTTCACCGCGTGCTTCCTTGGGTTTTTTCCACCTTCTGTAAGGGCTGCCACCTCCTGCTCTGCACAGGTGATGAAAGGCGGAATCAAGTTCTGCAAGGCTTGAGGGCTGTGGGCGGCCGAGCGGGGTCGGGTGGCTGGTAAGGCCGCGCAGGCGAGGGAGGACTGATCCAGAATCTTGACCAACAACAACGTGGCTGTTTCTCCAGGACCGTGGGGAGGGGGGCGTGCAGGATTCAACCTCCAAAATTCCCAACCCAATGGCCTTGGGGACATCCAGGCCAGGGGCCTCTGGGACTGACTGCTCCTCCGGGCCACTCCAGGCTGTGGCAGAGGTGGGAATCCTGTCACCATGTACGGGGCACACGGCCGTGAGTAACTTTCAGACATAGGTTAATGTCTGTGTCACTTACCAGCTGCTGCTCTTCGACAAGTTTCTTAACCTCTGAGCCTCAGCTTCCTCATCAGAAGAATGGGGATGGTCATCCCTACCTGAAAGGGTTAGTGGAAAATTAGAGATGACGTACTAACGCACGTGACTGTGGGAGGCCTTCAATAGATGGTAGCTATTACTCTGAAACTCCTCAGGTGGTGTTACCTGCAGACCAGGTGGGGGATGATGGGGAACAGCTCTGCCTTAGGCTCAGGTATCCCCGCCCCATCAGGCATCTCATCTCCTTCCTCGGACACCTGCCGTCAGAACATGAGGTGGGCCCAGGTGAGGCTCTCATCGAGGTGCATTAATAACCTGGAAGAGAGAAAGAAGCCGCAAGGGGCAGCAAGGGCCCTGGAGAAAGCTAGTGTTGGCAGTGCTCCCGGAACACAAGTGTGGGTGAGGATACAGGATGCGAGGGCCTGGGTGTGCGGGAACATCTCCCCCAATGCTTGGCGTGCACTTTGCTGATTCCTGAAGGCTGGAGCTGTCTTGCCCATGGACAATGGTCCAGTGGGTAAACAGGGAGGCTGCAGAGCCATCTGGACCTTCATGGCAAATGCGCTGGGGTTGGAATTCTGGTTCCCCCCAATTTGGAGTGAGTTAATTTCTCTGTCTCGGTTTTAAACTGTAAAACGGGGAAAGAATAATAACAAGAAATAAATGAGAGAAGCACGTGAAGCGCTGTGCCTGGTGTGTTACAAGCGCGGATCAATGTCCAATTTCATTCGTGTTGTGAGAACTTCTATTTCCTACTGAGCCCCAATTCAATCTTGGGGTGAGGCTTCCATTCTGAGCGCTGTGCACATGGGCATCTTCCAAGTCCCCAGTGAAAGGCAAGTGTACAAGCAGGAAAGGAACGGCCACAACAGCAAAGATAGCCCTGGGTGGGGGGCTCACCGATCCCTGGAACAGACAGTGGTAAGAGGGTATTGTGGGGCTACATAGGGGGAGCATACTTCAGCCCAGAATAGGCTGTGACAGAGCTGCAGAGAGAGGGCAAGGCCATGCAGGTGAGGGAGGACTGATCCAGTCCCGAGGCTCTGCGCTCAGGTCAAGAGACACTGCAGAACCCAAGTGCGAAGAGGGGTTGCTGAGGACAGGGGAGGGATGGAGGGTCTGTTTATAAGACAACGGCACCAGGGGCAGCTCACCCCTCCCAGTCCCTGTGCTTCTCACCCAACCAAACTCCAGCAGGCTCCCTGGCTAAAGAGGCTGAAACAACTGTTAGGGAGAGCTAAGGCCACTGAGCTGCAAGGCCACCAATTAGGACTGTGGTACCCAGGAGGACACTGTAAAGCCCTACCCCTCCGGCAATGGGAGGTGGTTGGGGAGCTGGGGTAGCTCTCTCTGAAATAAGGCCTGCCCTTACCAGGCTCATATAGAATTCTCACTCCAGAGAGGATGGAGAGGCCTAGTGACACAATGGCAGAGGAAACACCAACCTGTCACCCAGTCCTTGTCTCTTATACGTGAATGAGCCACAAAGGGTCACCAGGCATTTGAGGAAGGTCACTAGTGTGAAGGAGAAGATTCAGGAAAACAACAGAAACACTGGCCCTGAGGAAGCAGAGATGAGTCACGAACAGAAGATAGCATTTAAAATCTCTGCTGAGCACAGGGAATGCTACTCAATACTCTGTAATGACCTATATGGGGAAAGAATCTAAAAAAAGAGTGGATATATGTATAACCGATTCACTTTTCTGTACAGCAAAAACTAACACAACATTGTAAATCAACTATACTCCAATAAAAATTTTAAAAATAATTTTTAAAAACCTCTGCTGAATATATTCAGAGATTAGAGATGATGTTCCGTCTATAAAACAAGAACTCAGTTTGGTCGGGGGAGTAAAATCAGAACAACTAAAGAGCTCTTAACTTTAAAAACATGCTTGCCACGATTAACAGTCCAATAGACACACCAAAAAACAAGTGAACTAAAGGAAACAGAGATGGGAAACATAGGAGAAAAGAGAAGCAGGCTCAATAAAGAAAGGAGAGTCAGGCTAGCGCCACACTACCTATCAGTAAAACTGGATGCTTGAAGAAAATGAAACACTCCTTCCAAGTTACAAGGAAAAATTATTTCCAACCTAGAATTCTATATCTAGCTAAACTATCCATCAATAAACCTCAGGGAAGAATTAAAGACATTTCAGACATGGAAGGACACAGTTTATCTTTAACACACCCTTTCTCTAAAAATTGCTGGAGGATATCAGAGAAGTCAGGAAATAAAGAAAGAGGATGATAGAGTATCCAGAAAGCTGGATTCAACCTAGGAGTCAACGGAAGTTTCAGGATCGAGTGACCCACTCATTCCAGGATGTTTTCTTTTTTAGCACTAATAGGCTTATTTACGTGCTGGGAAACCAGGATGGTTGTTCACCCCAGGCATCGAGACCAGCCAGTCAAGAGTGGAGCAGGAGGGATAAAGATTCTAAGAGCAAGGTTGGCTGGGGGCGGGGGTATCCATAGAATTTACAGTATGGTAGACATATGATTAAAGTCAAACTATGGATAAAGCAGACAAGACTTGGTTGTAGTTCAGAGACAGATTATAGATGTGAAGAACTTTGACGATGTAAGGATTCAAATGTGGTTGTCAGAAGGAGTAGGAAAGATTGTTAGGGAAAAGGGTGGGCGTGCATATATCCTTGTTACAAAGTCGGAGTCAGGAGATACTGTCAGAAGTTGATGGCAGGGCTTCCCTGGTGGCGCAGTGGTTGAGAGTCCGCCTGTCGATGCAGGGGACGTGGGTTCATGCCCCGGTCCGGGAAGATCCCACATGCCATGGAGCGGCTGGGCCCGTGAGCCATGGCCGCTGAGCCTGCGCGTCCGGAGCCTGTGCTCTGCAATGGGAGAGGCCACAACAGTGAGAGGCCCACATACCGCAAAAAAAAAAAAAAAAAGTTGATGGCAACATGAAATAGAGGTTCATATGTTAGAGTTAAAAGGTACTCAAGAGAACAAAATAACAACAACGTTCAAACTTTGAGAGGCAGAGAGGGGAAGAGAAAGAAGTGAGCTAAACCCTCATGCTTACAGCAGGAAGCCAATAACGTTTTTAAAAAGTCATGATACAGACTTGGAGAAAACATTTGTGAAGCACATAGCTGATAAAGAACTTGTATCCAGAATACACGTGAAGAACTCTCATAACTTAATATGAAAACAAACAATTGGCCAATCAAAAACGGGCAAAACATTTGAACAGACACTTCACCGAAGAAGAGAGGCAGATGGCCAGTAAGTACATGAAAAGATGTTCAACGTCATAAGTCTTCACAGAAATTCAAAAGCCACAACTAGATACCATTACACACCTATTAGAATGGCTAAAGCTCAGGAGGAAAAGTCCTGACCATACCCAGTTTTGGCGAGGATACAGAGCAACAGGAACTTTTGTACACTGTTGTTAGGAAGGCAAAATGGGACAGCAGCTCTGGAAAATATCTGGCAGTTTCTTACAAAGTTAAGCAAACCCAGCATCCCACTCCTAGAGTAACCAAGCAGGACCCTATGAGGCCTTCCCAGGACAGAACACCCCTTCCCGTGTCCTCTGCCTGCGCTGGGCTACTCTTCATTGCAGTGCGCGGGCCTCTCATTGTGGTGGCTTCTCTTTGCGGAGCACAGGCTCTAGGCACCTGGGTTTCAGTAGTTGTGGTGCACGGGCTCAGTAGTTGTGGCTCTCAGGCTCTAGAGCACAGGCTCAATAGTTGTGGCGCACGGGCTAGGTTGCTCCGCAGCATGTGGGATCTTCCTGGACCAGGGCTAGAACCCGTGTCCCCTGCATTGGCAGGCGGATTCTTAACCACTGCGCCACCAGGGAAGCCCCTACCTTGCTTTTTTTTTTTTTTTTTGCAGTACGCGGGCCTCTCACTGTTGTGGCCTCTCCCATTGCGGAGCACAGGCTCCGGACGCACAGGCTCAGCGGCCATGGCTCACGGGCCCAGCCGCTCCGCAGCATGCGGGATCTTCCCTGGCCGGGGCACGAACCCGTGTCCCCTGCATTGGCAGGCGGACTCTCAACCACTGCGCCACCAGGGAAGCCCCTACCTTGCTATTTTTTAATTTAACGTTAAATCTCAGAGATTCTTCCATATAAATACATCCACAGTTGCCTCATCCTTTGTTACGAGCTGTACAATATGCCTTTGTGTCTATACACCATAATTAACTTAACCTGTTCCTTACTGATTGACATTAGTTTCCAATACTTTTCTCTTACAAGAAACAATGCCACAAATGCTTTTATTTGTATAGGTGCCAGGGGTCAAAGTTTTACTTCCAAGAAGTGAAAAGCATGATTCTTGCACCACTATAAAGTGACTGTGTGTCAAAGACCTTGAACTCATTAAGGGAGGAACCAGCAGGATGGCAAAATTGGTTCAAAGAGAATTCAAGAGGCTGGATACATAGAGGCACTGAAAGAAATCTGGAATCAGGCAGCTGTGTTACATAGAAAACTGGTTCATGTATAAACTCCAGGGCAGTGAAACTGTCACCTTCGGGCTTAGTGCTTCTACAGGATAGAAATTATTTGCATCTCTTCCAGACAAAATTCATTTGAATTGTTATTAGACAAGCACCATTTGCATAGCTAACAGTTTTCTACAAGCTGACATCTGCCCTTCAGCGTTGTAAAATACCCTAACCCAGAGCAAAAAGTAGGTCAAACCAAGGTGCAAATGTCTATAAAACTAGATGATCCTTGTGCGGGTCTGGTAGACAATACCCTCAAGGACACTGAAGGGACAAGCAGCCACCAGCTTAGGATTATTTTTCTTAACATGGGGCAGCTGTGGGATACATTCCCAGTAGACTTGTTGGGTCCAAGGGTACATGCATTTGTAATTTCCATAGATATGGCCATGGAGACCCCATGGAGTGGTATCTATATGGTGGCTTCCAATCCTGCTGTTCATTGTGATAACTGCGTCCGTTGGGGTGCTGATGGTCAGGTGTCGCCACGTGGCCTCTGTTGTTTCGGGGAGGGGAGGAGGTAGAGAGCGGGGTGGGGTCCTCTTCCTCCCACTGCTCTCAGCTCTGCCCTTTGGGCAACCGTACCTCCCACCATCAGCCTGGGCTTACAGAGGAGGCACCAGTGCACCCTCTAGCGATGCTGGCGCCCTCTCCCCAGCACGTTCCATACGCTTTGGTAAATGGTGTGTCCTCTGGGACTTCCCGTGATGCCTGCTCATCTGGTGGCTTTCTGGCCTTCCCTGGTAGATCTCCTTGAACCCACCCACTTCTCTGGCCTTTTGACCCCATGGAATTCGGGCATTTCGACCTCTCTTGGTGGGGGCCATCACCTTCCTATGCTGCTGGGGGCTGTCCTAGCGGGGTGTTCGCATCACCTCCGGGGGTCCCTGCCCAGAAGACTGTTCCCCCGGCCGGCCCCGTGTTCCACCTACTTGGTCAAGCGCATCCGGCGCCGGTTCCATGCGGACTCGTCTGCCTTCTGCAGGAACCAGCCGGCTGCTTCCCAAGCTACTCTGCAGTGTGGTCTTCCTCTTCCATCAGGCCCAGAGTGTCCCCAGCTGAGCTATGTTGCCAACTTGCCCTGGCCGCTGGGGTGGGGGTGGGGGAGGGAGCAGTTTCTGAAAAGGATGCGTGTTGTTTTGCAGGGGAGAGGCCTCCAGGTTGGTCACCAAGCAGGAGGGTGCTACATGTAGTCGTGGGCCTCTCTGCAGATAATGTAAAGCTGAGAGTTGGAGAAATCTTGAGATTCAAGATTTGGGGAATATCGTCCCGTAAGTTCCTATCCCACGTATCAGGGTTCCATTCTTCCCAACCAGGACTCTGCCCTTGGCTTTGCAGACCTTCCTGGATTAGGAGTTTAGCCTTCTATGGAGTTCTGCTACTCTTGGGGTCAGGTCTTGGGCCAAAACTGGAGTCTCACCCCAAGACGTGAGAGCCTCTTATGTTTTTCCCAGGAAGGCCCTCCATCCTTCACACCTGGCCTTTAATTGCCCGCTAATCACTCTCAGCTTTACATTATCTTTTCCCAAAGCATCGCGGTCCTCATTTGATAAGTGTTTCCTCCGTATTTATCGAATGCCAGATATACCACGCCGGCTGGTGCATTCTCCTCCCCCAAAATGCCAGGTCACCATGGGGAAAATTTTCACAACGTTGGCTACCTGTGTGAAGATCCATGCTCCCCTGACCACTGCTGGGGTCCTCGTTGCCAACCAGATGGCAGATGACCCAGCTCCAAAATCCAACTCCATGTGGGTGTTTTGGACCCTTCTGACACCCCAGGCTGGATTCTCCAGGGGGGCAGACGCTGAGTCAGAGATTAGCATCACAAGGTTGATCTGCGTGCTCTTGGAATCATGCCTGTGGAAGGGAAGGGAAGGGAAGGGAAGGGAAGGGAAGGGAAGGGAAGGGAAGGAAACAGATTGGGCCGGGGGAAGAGCTGGGATGTGATGTAGTCTCAACAGAAGCCCCGGCTGACCCCACAGGGATCTGCAAAGATGGGTGACCCCCAGAGCCATCCCAAGGTGGGAGGAGAGGCCCGGACTTTAAATCCCTGTGTTGATTAGTCCTTTGACACGGGTCACCCTGAGAAGGGGGTGTCATCCAAGCAAGTCTTCAGCTGAGGCAGTCCCCAAAAGGAGCTGCCAGCTGAGGGCTGAGTGTCGGTGACTCAGGCCCCCAGTCCTTCCTTGCTGACTAGGGATCTGGGCAGCTCCAGCACCCACCACACAGGTGCTCAATATATACTTGTCAAGCAAGCACAACACAGAAGAGGCCCAGAGGGAGGAGTGAGGATGGGACAGGTCATCAGGGGCAGTCACAGTGACAGCTGCCAGGTATTGACACTGGACAGTCCATTTGTACCCATTGTCTCATTGGATCCTCCGAGACACATCAGGTTCTCTCATCTGCCCCATTTTACAGATGCAGACACAGTGGTTCAGAGAGGTTAAGTAACTTGCCTGAGGTCACCCAGCTAGGAGGCGCCCATGTGGTGACCCCCCTCGTGAGCTGGGTAGCAGTCCCCCTCTAGAGGGTCACACGCTCTCCAGTTTTCCACAGGTTGCACCATGCCCTACAGTGTTCCCTGACCATTTCCATCACCTGACTGGCTCTGTAGCCGTATGAGTCTGTGAACTCAGATCTGGTGGTTTCTTCGGGCCTTTCTGGTACTAATGTTTTCTATGGCTAATCGTGCCACTTGGGAGGGATTAAAGATAGCCCTACGAGACTAGTGTCATTCACATTTATAATAATGTTCTGGCTGGCTTACTCCCAAGGTCTGTCCCTAACCTGTGCAGCGTCTGCCCCTTGGCCCGCTGGGAGCCTGGACTCCCTGACCTTAGAGCCACTCCTCAGAGCTGCGGTGAAAACACATGCTACACAGATTCCAGCCTGCTGTCCCCTGGGAAAGGCAAGATGTCATCTAAGGGACACCCTGGCAGGGACCTCGCTGCCTTGACTAATCCCCATGTGCACTTTCTCCAGCTGAAAGCAGGCCCTAGAGGAACGCAACCCTGGGCAGTTTTGTCATGATGGGAGTAGAAAGAGCATAAAATATCTCTGGGGAATTGGGCTGCCAAGGCTGAGATGGGGACAAGAAAGGGTCATTGAGTGAGGACCCTACAAGCTGGGAGTTTGGGACGGGATATGGAAAGAGTCAGGGTGAACTGTCCATAACCAACGTCCTTCGCACTAGTTCTGAGCCCCTGACGCTCAGTGGTGTCCCCACGGCCTGCCCAGACATCCCCTCCCTGATGCCGTGCCAGGGCGCGTGGTGACATCTACTGGCTCCTGCTATGTGCAAGGCCCATGCTGGGCACCTCACATCTGCTGACCCAGTGGCAATTCTAGGGTTGGGGCACTGAGGGTCAGGGAAGGTAAGAAGGTGACACATTTGGAAGAAGAATCTAGGTGCATCGATGCCTCAGTGATTTCTACCTCACGATGTGGTCCCACCCCAAGGGCCCCACCCACCCCCAATTCATACACCCCCTCACCAGGAGGGCGGGAGGCAGCCCCCTTGTACCAAGTCCTGCAGCATCGAATCTCTGATCCTGTTGCCATAGAAACAGCTTTAGACCTCACCAGTGTCTCCTGGGCTGACTAGGGAGGTACTGGAGGGCATCATGTACCATTTGCTGGCAAAGTAAGGGAACTGGGGGATCGTGCTAGGTAGAAAGGCAGTGATGGGGGGCGGGGAGGCAGCCTGGTATAATTTCAGCCTCTCTCCCTGTTCAGGATGGGGAGATACAGCAGCTTCGCCCCCCTTAGAGACCCCTCCCTCTCGGGGAGGCTGGGCATCAGGAGGGAGAGGCCCCGAGGCTGAACCCCAAGGAGTTCGGCCTCCTGGGATCATCCTCACTCAACCAATAGTCATTCTGCTGCTGCTTTTCGCCAGACGCTCTTCTGGAGATGTGGGGATGGACATGTATGACAAGGATTCCTGCCCTGGAGGCGCTTACATCCTCGTGGGGGAACCAGACAAGCTACCACGGACACAGCACATGCATAATAAATAGTGCTGGAAGATGTTATGGAAAAAAGAAACAGTAGCTCTGTGTACTGGCAACTGGGAGAAGCACGAGTTTGCTTTGAAGTAATAACGCAGCTCCACCTTGGAGGTGGGCATCAAGGTGCCCATAAACAGGATCCTACTTGCCCATTTCCGGGCTGACAGGGGACCCAGAAAGGTGCTTGCTTTGTGCAAAGGCAAGAATTACAGGATTCCAGATGAATCATAGGGTCCAATAGTGGGTCAGCAGGTCCCACACCCCACCCCGGCCCCAAATTTCACAGCCCAGAATTCCTAAGTTTGAACATTAAAAGCTTCCTGTGTTGAAATCGCTCCTGTTATCAACTGGACATGTGGGGATGTTCTGCTCATAGAGCACGTCGTGGGGTAGTTAGCGGCTCTCGGGAAGCAGGCGTAGACCCTGGGTGGGGCAAAGACAAAATTGCTTGGAAATGAGCCATCCAGCTGACCCTGGGAAGAGGCATTGCCACCCTCACCAGGCCATCGAGATGGAGGGAAGGCAGCAGGATAGAGCAGAAGAGCAGAGGTGAGTCTGCTTCTGATTGGCAAGGACCTGGGATTTTGAATTTCAAAAGTCAGCTTTGAAGGACGTAGGACATAAAGTTGATGGATCGGTGTGAAAAGATGAAGAGCCAGCCACCGTGTCCCACCCACTCCCAAGACAAAATGTATAAAGTACTGTTGCCATGAGATAATAAGGCAAATAACCCTTTTTTTTTTTTTTTTTTTTTTGCGGTACGCGGGCCCCTCACTGTTGTGGCCTCTCCCGTTGCGGAGCACAGGCTCCGGACGCACAGGCTCAGCGGCCATGGCTCACGGGCCCAGCCGCTCTGCGGCATGTGGGATCTTCCCGGACCGGGGCACGAACCCGCGTCCCCTGAATCGGCAGGCGGACTCCCAACCACTGCGCCACCAGGGAAGCCCCCAATTTTTTTTAATGGACAAAAGATTTGAACACACACGTCACTGAAGAAGATACGCAGATGCCAAAGAAGCTCGTGCAGAGATGCTCACCATCGTCAGCCATCAGGGAAATGCAAGTAAATTAAAACCATCATGAGAGAGCACCGCCTGCCTTTCATGATAACTGTTGGAGAGGATGTGAGGGAACCTGAACGCTCAGATGCTGCTGGTGGGAATGACAAATGGAACAACCACTTCGGAAAACACCTGGTTCGTTTCTTAAAAAGTGAAACGTACTCCTACCATGTGACCCATCATTCCATTCCCCAGTGAAAATGTGTTTACTCGAGAAAGACTTGCACAGAAATAGTCATAGCAGCTTCATCTGTAATAGCCCTGACACTGAGAATAGAGATGAGGGAATGCCAAGGGGAGCGCCAGGGCTCTGCTAAACCATCACATGGGGTCACCTGGGGTCACAGGCAAAAGGCCACTTCCAGGGCTTCCCTGGTGGCACAGTGGTTGAGAGTCCGCCTGCCGATGCGGGGGACGCGGGTTCGTGCCCCGGTCTGGGAAGATCTCACATGCCGCGGAGCGGCTGGGCCCGTGAGCCATGGCCGCTGAGCCTGCGCGTCCGGAGACTGTGCTCCACAACGGGAGAGGCCACAACAGTGAGAGGCCCGCGTACCGCAAAAAAAAAAAAAAAAAAAAAAAAAAAAAAAGTGCTTCTTATGGGGCGGAGGGATAAATTAGGAATTTGGGGTTAACAGATACATCCTACTATACATAAAATAGATAAACAGCAAGGACCTACTGTATAGCACAGGGAACTATATTCAAGATCTTGTAATAACCTATAATGGAAAAGAATCTGAAAAAGAATATATATATATATATATATATATCTGAATCTGCTGTACACCGGAAACATTGTAAGTCAGCTGTATTTCAATTTTCAAAAAGGGAGGGCTCCTTCTGAATGACAGAGGACACTCCTGACACTCAGGAAATTCCAAGGGTCTTAGGAGCTCTGTGCCTAGGACCTGGGACAAAAATGAAGTATGTATTTTATTATTCCACACCATGTAAGGTGATAGATTCACAGGTTCCCTGGATTAGGATGCGGACGACTCTGCGAGCCATTATTCTGCCGAGGACACTCTGTGACTGGCTCTCAGGCCTTTCCTGAATTGGGAGTGAAATCTGATTCCAATTTTGAGTGCAGTGTGGCTGGTATAGTGGTGCGCATAGCTGCCTTCCAAATTTTGTGGGCTCTGTGGATGGAGGGCATGCCCATGCACCCCCAGTCCTGCTGGAAGGCTGAGCCCCGAGCTCCAGGACCTAGGATGGGGAGGGCTAGAGAGGTGAAGGCCATTTGGGTACGATGACCACAGTCCTACATCAGGACCAGCAGAGGTGGGGTCCTTCCCAGGCTTCCTCAGCAGTTTCTCTTTCTGCTTTGCCTCATCCTCAGATAAAAGAAAACTCAGCACAAGTTCTGCCTGACTGTGAAGGCAGCTCACGATACCAGGAAATCCCTCCCATCCCACCCTCCTCCCAGCCCTTGCCCTGAGAAGCTGTTTCTCCCAATTTGTTCTTTGGGGTGGTGGATGTTTATCTGTTCAAATGCACAGCCTACACTTGTGCACCACCTCCCAGGAGAGCTGCACGGGGATGCATCATGCAAAACATATTAGGAAAGAACTGGGAGCGGAGACATCGCCATCCAGGGCCCCCAGACATCTTAGGCAATTTTCTTATCCTGCGCTTGCGCTAACCCTGTGGGTCCACTTCTCCCAATGAGACAATGGTCATTTCAAGCTCAGACTTCCTGCTGAGGGTCAGCGACTTCCTCATGGTTCCTCTGAAGATTAATAGAGTGGCCCACCCCCAGTCACTATAGCAACCGCCCTCCCCCACCCCAGGGCTTTTGTCACTGGGAAATGGAATTCATCGGACCTGCCATTCAGTGCACTCTTCTCCAGACAAAGAGATGGAAGAAAGAAATTACCGGAAAGTCCAGCACCTCCAAACAGGTCTTTGTTTCCAGGAGAACAGTTCAACTGGCTGATGAGAGACCCAGAAACCACTGCAGAAAAGGACATCTATTAATTAAGGAGTGTTGGGGAAGTTGCCCTGGCCATGGTGGAGGAGCGTGCTTTGCAGATCCCCCGGCACCGCAATTAACATCTCCTAAGCCCTCTCCGGGCTCTGCCATCTGAACAGCTGAAGCCCGTTTCCCTGTTGTGTTGACTCTGGGGGTGCAGACCCCATCCCTATTCATGCAAGCTTCTTCAGGCTGGGCTGGGTGTCTGTCCTTTGCATCTCTCAACTATAAGGGACACATTTCAAGGCTCTCTTAGGGGCTGTAGCAGAGACCATGCAGCCCACAGTCTAAAATATTTACTACGAGGCCCTTCATAGAAGAAGTCTGTCAGCCTCTGCGATGGAGGATTAGATCCCCCTGCTTTTTGAACTCAGGGGTGTCCAGGTGATCCTCTCCAACCAATGAAATGTCAGCAGAGTGACTGGGTCACTTTTGTGCAGAAGCTTTGAGAACCAGCTCATACTTTGTGCCTTGCTTTATTTTGCTTCCAGGAAAACCTCCAGTGGTCTGGGTAGAAGCTGCTGGGTCAGCCTGGGTCCCGGAGTGAAGATATAACTTGTATCAGTTTCTTATGGTTGCTGTAACAAAGTACCACGAACTTGAAACAACAGAAAAGGATGCTCTCAGGGTTCTGGAGGGCAAAGGTCAGAAATCATGGTATCATAGGACTGTGCTCCCTCCCAAGCCTCTAGGGGAGAATTTGCCCTTGCCCCCTCCAGCTTCTGGTGGCCCCCAGTGTTCCTGGACTTGTGGCCATATCACTCCAACCTCTGCCTCTGTCATCACTGGGGGCAGGGCCATAGATGACCCACAATGGACACTATTCACAGGGAGCCCCTGAGACTCGGGGCTTGTTTGCCTTTGCACCACGGCACCACGTGGCCTGTGCTGAGTGATGCTAAACATTAGTTAACACCAGGTGAGGAGGTCATGAGCCTCGAAGCATGGAAGGCAGGTGTGGCCAGTGACCAGGCCGACTTGGACAGTGATGGGAGGCACACCCTGCCGCGTGTCATGCTTTCAGAAAGCTTTGCTTCGTAATATCTGTAACGACTTAATTTTCTTCCACCTGTGTTCTTTCATTTTTTTCAAGTGCATCAATTACAATGTTAAGAATTGAAAGTAAGCTATCGGTTGGGGCTCTCTGGGACAAAGCAGAGAACTTTTGACATGGTTTTGGGACATGGACACCCCCTCCCCTGGTCCCTGCCCAAACAGTAACCCCTCATCCTGGCAGTTCCAACTCTGACCAGAAATCTGCTGCCAGCCTGTTTTATCTTTGCTCGCGACCTGGCTGGAGACCAAAAGTGTTGCACCAGGAAGACTGCAGACTGTCTGAATTTACATATAGATTTCCCTGGGCAGGTAGGTTCCAGCTTTTTCCCTGGGAGGGGAGTTTGTTCTCCATTTTCTGGTTACTCAGAGGTCGGGTTGACGGTGCAGCCTTTTGTGGAAAGCTTTTGGGAGTGGCGTGGGGTGGGAATTTAACAGTAGAAGTTGGTGATCTTGGAGGGGGGCTGGCCAGTCAGAGGCACGGACTGGGCATTCTTTTCAGAAGTCTGTGCCGCAGAGTCAAAACATTCCTTGCAAGGAGCAGGGAAGAAAACAAACCTCCACCTCCCTCCCTTTCATGTTCCAGAGTCACCACCTGGAAGACCAGCTTCCTCTACACGACTTCCCTCCAGTGTCTTTCTTACCTCTTCCATCCTCCAGCTAATTTTACATCCCTCTTCCAAGGCTGGGCTGTTCAGCTTAATGAACCTCACTGATTTGCCCCCAGATGAATAATGGACCATTAGCTGTCATTTAACGACCATATTTCTTCCTCCCGGTGAGGGCTTAGTATCTCTCCCATGAAATATGGCTTGAAGAGCCTCCAACCCAGACTTGAATTTCCAAGCAATTACTCAGCAGTGATTCTGGAGCTGCGGCCGCTCGATGACAGCTGCCCCTTCTGTCTCCTCTGCTTGATTGGAGATCAGAAATGAGCAGGCTTCTATTTTACGAGAGATTGATGCCTCTTCCCCAGCGTTTTTTTGGCTCTCTGTGAAGCTCTCCCTCCAGTGTCCTCTTTCCGTCCTGCATTCTAGAGCCACGGGTCTCAGGGCGCTCAAGGGCTGAGACGGTCTGCAGGCTGGACCTCTGCTAGAGGGAAGTGGCTGACCTGGCTGGACCACGGCCCTGACCTATAGCAACCATGGGGTTAATGCCCACGAGGTCATGTTACAATTGCAAAGATAATAGAGTGAGACACAGGACATCTACTCTGGAGGACTCTTTCCAACCACCCTACCGAGTTGACTATTTAAATAGGCCCATCCCTGACCCCAAACCAGGTCTCCCCAAATCCATCCTTGTAGAGACTGGCCCTGTGGTCACTCAGGTCATGCATCCCTCCATTATTATTTATCCTCCTCTCCCTTGCTGGTCCATGTCCCTCCCCGCTACCTCCTCTATCTAAGGGGCTTTGGAAACATGCCTGTGTCTATGTTAAAAGCAGGTGGAGGGCAGGTGAATGGAAGGCGAGAAGGGCTTCTAGCAACATGGCAGACCAAGTGGATGGGGGCTTTTCTCTCCTCTCTTCTAGCGCAAGGATAAGCAGAACAGAATATAATTCCACTACCAAAAGGTTTTTTAAATGAGTATTCATACTCAAAAGAGAGAGAGAAAAATTCCCAGGGTGGAAAATAGATCATTAAAGGCTGGGGCAGGATAGCAGAGACACTCCCCAGGTTTGGGGATGGGGGCTGAGGTTCTAATGTGTCAAGAAGAGGTGACGTTTGGAGCTTACTTGAGGTGATGTAGCTGGAATGGAAGCCCAGTTTGAAGCCTAGAGTCTTTAAGAGCTGCCCATTACTGCCCTGAAGCTGGTGCGAAGGGGGCTAGAAAACTCCACCTATTGGGCCAGTTACTTAGGGACCTGGATAGAAAAAAAAAAAAAAAATCCACCTGTCAGAAGTCAAAACCCCAGGCCTCTGCCAAAAATGGGGGAAAGTTATAATTTTATGAAATCCGAGACGTGGAGGAAACCTAAGTCACAAGAATAACATAAAAACTGGTCTAGAACCATTTAAACACTTGCACTCTGGCAGAAGCAAATATGAAACTTCTCTGCAAGGACAATTCACAACCCAGAGCATACTGGACTCCCATGGGGCAGGGGCGAACACTCTTAATACAGACCCACGATAGAAAAATTACAAAACTTGTATGTAAACAGACCACCATAAAAAAGAGACATTAGAAATAATAAAAGGAGGGCTTCCCTAGTGGCACAGAGGTTAAGAATCTGCCTGCCGATGCAGGAGACACGGGTTTGATCCCTGTTCCGGGCAGATCCCACATGCCGTGGAGCAACTAAGCCCACGAGCCACAACTACTGAGCCTGTGTGCGACAACTACTGAAGCCTGCGTGCCTAGAGCCTGTGCTCTGCAACAAAAGAAGCCACCACAATGAGAAGCCCGCGCACCGCAACAAAGAGTAGCCCCCCCCCCACTCCTAGCAACTAGAGCAAGCCCGCATGCAGCAACGAAGGCCTAACGCAGCCAAAAACTGAAAAATAAAATAAAAATAAAGTAAAAAAGAAAAGGAAATAATAAAAGGAGAATTAGCTCCCCTATAACTAAACTTAATAGAACATCTGAAATACATTTAAAGTATATTTTAAATGACATGGGAAGTAAAAGAAGGAATCAGAGTCATAAAGAAAGAATAGGACATTTTGAAAAGAGAATAAGCAGACATGAAAAAAATCAAACAGACCTAAATTTTAAAAAAAATTCATTGAAAGTATAAATTAAATTTGTGAGATTAATAGCAAAGTTTACAATGCTAAAGAAAGAATTAGAGAAGTAGAAGATAAATAGAAAGAAATCATCCCAAATGCAATATGAGATATAAAGAGATCAAAAATATGAAAACACAATACATAAATGTGGAAGATGGAATGAGTAGGTTGAAGACACATCTTATAGATGGTCTAGAATAAGAGAATAAAGACAATGGGGGGAAGGAAATTTAAAATGAAAAAATTATAGGGTTTTTCCATAATTGAAAGAATGAGTCATCAGAGTGAAGAGTCACATTATTCAAACAGGACAAATAAAAATAAATAGGCATCTAGACACATGGTGGAGAAACAAGAGAGCATCAAAGACATAGCGATCTTAAAAGCAACCAAAGAGATAAGACTCACTACCTAAAAAGAAATGACAATTTGATCAACAGAATTCTCAACGTCAACAATAGATGCCAGAAGACAAAGCTGTGTTTGCAAAGTAGTGAGAGAATGTATCTGTTAACTAGAATTTTATGCCCAGCTAAACTATCATCCAAAAGTAAGGATTGTAATAGAGACATTTTCAGAAAGAGACAAAAAGTTTGCTATTCATGGATCCTCACTGAATGAACTACTAAGAGGTTTGGAGTGGAAATTAAATCCAGAATGATTTAAATGATAATCAACCCAATGCACACTGACTATAATTAACCATAATATTAATAAAAATAATGATGAATCAAGGGGGTTAAAAACAAACTGAAACTACAATGCCAGCCGAGAATAACATGCAAGATAGGAGGGAAAAATTCGGGTAGAGACATGATAAATAAGATAACAGATGTAAATCCAAATATACCCATAATTACAATAGTAGTAAATGTATTGCATTTACCTGTTAATTGACTCAGACTAACCGGATGAAAAAAATCCAGACTAACTGGATTGGATGAAAAAAAATCTACCTGTACAACATGTTTTAAGATACAACTGACCCCAAACAGCACAGAAAGGTTGAAAACAAATAAAGCTTGAAAAAAATATAAGCTGGTATAGCAGTACTACTGCCACACAAAGGAGTCATTAAGACAGAAAGCAAGTCTGTACTCAATAATGAAAGACATAATTCTTCAAGAAAATATGCCACACCTGAGCCTCTGTGCCTCTAACTATTTAGCGTCAAATATAGAAAGGCAAACTGGGAATTCCCTGGTGGTCCAGTGGTTAGGACTTGGCACTTTCACTGTCGTGGCCCCGGGTTCAATCCCTAGTCAGGGAACTAAGATCCTGCAAGCCACTCGGCGTGGCAAAAAAACCCCAAACTTCAGGAGAAACCCATCACAGTGGAAAATTTTAACATATCTCTGTCAGAAAAATTATAGTTTAATTAGTAAGACTATAGAAGATCTGAACCACATACTTAATAAAAGCTTGATCTAGACATACACAGGAACTAAATATTCTTTTCAAACATGCATCTGACACTTAACAAATTTAATCAGATATTAGTCTCAAAAAGGAAGTTTCAACAAATACCAGAGAATTGATATCATCTAGATCACTTCCTGACACTAAATAAAGAAATGAGAAATCACAAGTGTTTGGAAACTGAAAAGCATACTTCTAAATCATTCAAAAGATAAAGCATAATAAAAAGTATCAAATATTTAGAACTGAATGTCAATGAAAGGACTACATTTCCAAACAGGGGAGATAGCTGAAGCAGTAATGAGTAATTTTAAAAACTCGTTAACGAGTAAGAGTGAAAATTAATTAAGCATTCAACAGAAGAAGTTAAAATACCAGGGAAACTTTTAAAAGAATGGAAGGAAATAATAAAGTTAACTACAGAAATTAGTGAAATAAAATCTGCAAAAGAAATAATTAACCAATGCGAAATTGATTCTTCAAGAAGACAAAGTAGATAAACTCTTAGAAGTAAAGATCATGAAAGAAAAAAAGGGAAATCATGAATGAATATTATCAGGAATGCAAAGGAAGATATAACTACACAGTAGAGTTCTTTAGAAAAATAAAGAGAGCATTTCCTAGTGCAACTTTATGTCAAAATGTTTAAAAACAGATGAAACAGACAAATGCATAGAAAAAGTAGAAATAATCAAAACTATCTCAAAAAGTAATAGAAACCCTGTAAGCATTGACTATTAAACCAATAGTCACAAATCTATTTGCAAAAATATTAAAGCACCAAACTGGACAGTAGTACCAAGTAAGTTTTATACTTGTAAGTTTTGTATAGTAACACCAAGACAAGTTTTACCAAACCTTCAAGGAGTATTTAACCCTTATCAGATACAAATTGTTCCATAGAAATTTCCTGGGATGAGGGCAGGAGGAACGGACCCCACCACGACTCCTTTTATAAGGGTAGCAGAACTTTGATCCCAAAAGTAGACAAGAACAGTACCTACAAGAAACATAGGAACACAGATGCACAAATCCTGTATCAAAATTAGCAAAACAAATCCAGCAATCTATATATAAATACTTTATCACGAGCACAGAGTCTTTAACTCGGGAATATAAAGACAACTTAACACTATAATAGCTGTTAAAGTCATTTACCACATTAAAAGATTAAAGAGGGCTTCCCTGGTGGTGCAGTGGTTAAGAATCCGCCTGCCAATGCAGGGGACACAGGTTTGAACCCTGGTCCAGGAAGATCCCACATGCCGTGGAGCAACTAAGCCTGTGTGACACAACTACTGACACTGCGCTCCAGAGCCCGTGAGCCACAACTACTGAGCCTGCATGCCACAACTACTGAAGCCCGCGTGCCTAGAGCCCGTGCTCCACAACAAGAGAAGCCACCGCAATGAGAAGCCCGTGCACTGCAGGGAAGAGTAGCCCCCACTCGTCGCAACTAGAGAAAGCCTGTGCACAGCAACGAAGACCCAAAGCGGCCCAAAATAAATAAATTTATTTATTTAAAAAAAAAAGATTAAAGGAGAAAGTCCATATATAATCATCTTCTTAGACGCAGGGAAGGCATTCGGTAAAATGTAATATACACTCATAATTCTTTAAAGAAAATTCTCAGCAAACAGAATAGATGGAAGTTTTCTTTTTCTTTTTTTTAAGATGTTGGGGGTAGGAGTTTATTAATTAATTTATTTACTTTTGCTGTGTTGGGTCTTTGTTTCTGTGCGAGGGCTTTTTCTAGTTGTGGCAAGCGGGGGCCACTCTTCATAGCAGTGCGCGGGCCTCTCACTCTCGCGGCCTCTCGTTGTGGAGCACAGGCTCCAGACGCGCAGGCTCAGCAGTTGTGGCTCACGGGCCTAGCTGCTCCGCGGCATGTGGGATCCTCCCAGACCAGGGCTTGAACCTGTGTCCCCTGCATTAGCAAGCAGATTCTCAACCACTGCGCCACCACGGAAGCCCCGGAAGTTTTCTTAAACCAATAAGAAACATCTACCAAAAAAACATCATACTCAATGGTAAAACATTAGAATTATTTTCCCTAAAGCCAAGAACAAGGTAAGGTTGCCTTCTCCACCATTTCAATTCAGTATTTTACCAGGATCTTCAGCTGAGTTAATAAATAAGAAAAATATTATTACTTAAGATAAATATTTGCCTGCACTTAATTGATATCCATGCAAATTGATAGTGACTTAAGCAAAATGGGTGTTTGTTCCTCACATGAGTATCTGGATGTGGTCCAGGGCTGATGTTTGTGGTTCATGAGGTTGTCCAGGAACCCAGACTCCATCTATCTTGTTGTTTTACCATCCCTAGCATAGTGTCTTCATCCCAAGGTCCACCACACCTGCCACCATCTCCACGTATAAAAGTCCAACAGTCACCAAGACAATTTTGAAGCAGAAGGATAAGAGATTTGTCCTTCCACATGTAAATACTATAAAGTGATATGTAGAAATAAAACAGCGTAGGGAGGATGGGAGGGAGACTCAAGAGGGAGGGGATATGGGGATATATGTATACGTATAGCTGATTCACTTTGTTATACAGCAGCAACTAACACAACAACGTAAAGCAATTATACTCCAATAAAGATGTTAAAATAAAAAAGAAATAAAACAGTGTGGTTTGGATCTAAGACAAATAAACCAATGAGATAAAATAGGGAAACCAGAAACTGATGATCAGTTTGTGGAAATTTGGCAAATGTCAAAGGTATCAGTACAAGTCAGTGGTGGGAAGACTGAGTTATGTAATAAATGGTATTAGGATACCTGGCTATCCGTAAAGAAAAACATAAAATTTGTGATTACCATATGTTATGCATGAAAATCAATTCCAGATGAATTAAAGTCCTAGATGTGAAAAAGAAAACTTTAAATCTTTTAGGAGAAAATATAGAACATCTTTTCTTTTTTAACATAGAGAAGAGCTTCTTAGGATCCAAAAAGCACAAGTTATACAGAATAAGATAATTATATTTGACTGCAGTAAAAATGAAAGCTCTTAAACTAAAAAGATGATGTAACAAAGTAAAAACACAAGTTCCATTCTGGGAGATGTTTTAAAACCACCATGTTGCTCAATAAATACTGGATGGATGGATGGATGGATGGATGGACAGATGGATGAAAGGATGAGTGGGTGAAAAGAGAAGCAATCGTTTATTAATTCTTCTGCCTATTCTGGAAATGGGTAAGAAGCCTGAATGTTTGTTACTGTTTAAAATAGAGTGTAGGGCTTCCCTGGTGGCACAGCGGTTAAGAATCCGCCTGCCAGTGCAGGGGACACGGGTTCAAGCCCTGGTCTGGGAAGATCCCATATGCCGCAGAGCAACTAAGCCCGTGCACCACAACTACTGAGCCTGTGCTCTAGAGCCCGCGAGCCACAACTACTGAGCCTGTGTGCCACAACTACTGAAGACCGCGCACCTAGAGCCTGTGCTCCGCAACAGGAGAAGCCACCGCCCGTGCACCGCCACGAAGAGTAGCCCCCAATCGCCGCAACCAGAGAAAGCCCGCGTGCAGCAACGAAGACCCAATGCAGCCAAAGATAAATAAATAAAAATAAAATAGAGTGTAATTTCATTGCAGCACTATTTACAATAGCCAGAACATGGAAGCAACCTAAATGTCCATCAACAGAGGAATGGATAAAGAAGATGTGGTACATATATGCAGTGGAATATTACCCATAAAAAAGAACAAACTAATGCCATTTGCAGCAACATGAATGGACTAGGAGATTGTCATACTGAGTGAAGTAAGTCTGAGAAAGACAAATGCCATATGATATCGCTTATATGTGGAATCTAAAAAGGGGTACAAATGAACTTATTTACAAAGCGGAAACAGAGTCACAGATGTAGAAAACAAACTTCTGGTTACCGGGGGTAAGAGGGGGAGGGATAAATTGGGAGATTGGGATTGACATATACACACTACTGTATAGAAAATAGATAATTAATAAGGACATAGCACAGGGAACTCTCAGTACTCTGTAATGGCCTATACAGGAAAAGAATCTAAAAAGGAGTGGATATATGTATATGTATAACTGATTCACTTTGCTGTACACCTGAAACCAACACAACATTGTAAATAAACTATACTCCAATAAAAATTTTAAAAAAAGAAATAATCATCCTTCAAGTAAACCTCTGAGGGCTGATCTTGGACTGTGAAAAAATAAAATTAAAAAATTAAACAAATAAAAGAGTGTATTAATAGAAAATCTGAGGTATGGTAAGGACAAGAGATCAGGAGATGACTGACACTGAAAAGATAGTTAATTACTCACGGTTCCCAAGAGAGCGGTACACAGCATTCCCCAGGGGTCACGTGGGAAAGAACCACAGTCAGTCAGGAGGCAGATCCAGAGGAGGGAACTGTGAACAAGAGTCTTTATTGTGGTTTCCACGGAGAGGAGGGGGCAAGGCAGGGTGAGCAGGCTTAGGATTGGCTACTTTGAGTAATTTCAGCTGGGCCTGGGGCATAGGGGCTGGCGATGGGGTAATTAAGCTGGGAGTGTTGAGCGCCTGTTAAGGAAGGTGTTTGCGATGTGGACTCTTGGACTGGTTGGTTTGAATTGCAAAAGCGTGGCCCTCAGGGCGGAGGACTCCCTGTGATGTGGGAGGAGGTGCAGGGTGGAGAGTAAGAAGGGGGGTGGGGTGGAAGCCGGTGAGGGAGAAGGAGGCCAAGGTAACGTGACCCGGGCACATGGTTGAGTTGTCCATAACAAGATGGGACCAGCATATGCGTGTAAAGTCACCGAATTTACAGAAACTAGAAACATGGTTAATGCAGTGACACGCCGGTAGCTGCTCCCGTCCCCGAATCTTCTTTATTACCCTGCTCTGAATTTTCTTTCCTGCTAAACAGCTGCTCGGTCTGGAGCTTCGGGAGGAAAGGATGAAATTAAAGTGCCAAAATTAAAAATTTATTCTTGCTTGTACCTTACTGTTGACACCTGGCACACAAGGCCCAGCGGAGTACAGCTTTATTACCTTCACCTGCTTTGTCTGAAAAGACAAGACCTTCCCATCTGCCAAAGGAAGGGACACACGGCAGCCCCTTCTATTTGGATCTGCTCCGCTACTTGCCCACACGCCCGCCCCAGTTTGCTCCCCAAATATTTTCCTGCCAAGCTCTCTCCATAAGCAAAGACACATTTCATTTGCATGCATGAAAATCTACCCTAGGCTCAACTCCTAGCAGTGATTTTACGTTATTTAAATGCCACCCCAGCAGTTAAGTTCTTCTCCAGGAGTGAACTTCAGAAGCAGAGACTCACTCGCAGCCCATGAAATGCAGTCCCCCTAGATCAGCTAATGGGTTGTGCTGCCCGCCAGCAGCCACTGGGAGAGGGGCTGACCTGCAGCTAGAATTGGGGTTCTTCTCGGGCCCCAAATGCGGGGAGACCACTGGCTTTGGGCCCACCTGACCAGTCCTCTGGTCACACTCTGCTGCTTAGAAACCTTATGCATCCAACCGCACTTATAGGTCCCTCTTATAGAGCAGGTCCTTTCTGGGGACGCAGGTGTCAATAAAACAGACTGAGGGATATGTGTCTGTAGTCCAGAAGAAGAGACAGACAAGACAGCAGAAATTTCTGATATAGAAGGAGCAGGGCCAGCTACATAATTTCTGGCCCCCCGTGCAAAATCAAAACGTGGGGCTCCTTGTTCAAAAATTATTAAGTATTGGGCTTCCCTGGTGGCGCAGTGGTTGAGAGTCCGCCTGCCGATGCAGGGGACCCGGGTTCGTGCCCCGGTCCGGGAGGATCCCACATGCCGCAGAGCGGCTGGGCCCGTGAGCCATGGCCGCTGAGCCTGCACCTCCGGAGCCTGTGCTCCGGAACGGGAGAGACCACAACAGTGAGAGGCCCGCGTACCGCAAAAAAAAAAATTATTAAGTATTTCAAGTTGGTGACCGTAGAGCATCCAACCCAGCACAGGGTCCCCCCGTGAAGCTGGCCTGGGAAGGAGGCTGCGTTGGGTGCCGTTGGCCAGCTGGACTAAGGGGAGATGGAACCATCCAGAAGCCAGGTAGCTGATGTTTATAGCAAGGGGTCCATGTCACCAGATTCACCAGGCCTGGTCTATTCTAGCAACTGGGTTATCGGGTTGCTCAGAAAACCCCCAAAGACCTTTTCTGACCTTCATATTGTTCCTCCTGGCCCCAGGCTCCCTCCCTGGGACCATACTTACCTACCCCACCAACAGTGGCATGTAGGTACTTTATCGGGGTCTGTCCTGTCCTAGCTAGTGGTCTTTATTCCTTGATGGGGGGAGGAGGACCCTCAGGTGTTCTGATGACAGAGGCCCCAGCCAGCTGCTTAGTCCCCATTAATTATTTCCTGCCCATCACTGACCGCTTGTCATCAAGCACCCGTATGCAAGGTGATGGGCTGGAGTAGGCTATGTCCAAAGAAGCTGAGGTGACGTACTGTGCAGAAGTAACTGTGAAAACGTACGCTGATTAAATCAGAGTGCTTTGTATTATGAAGCTATTGTATGCCAACGTTTGTCCGGAAATCTGGTTTGCCATTTCTCATCGGAACTGTTTTCTGGGCACTAACTGGTTAACACAGACCCAGGCCAGTCTTTCCCTGGGGCGTTGCATGTCCTACTGTCATTGGGTATATTCTTCCAGAATCAATGTTCTGAGCAGTGGCCTCAGAAAGGCCCCTGAATAAAAGCATTCACCCAAACTTGGGCTACAGCTAAACGAATTCTGGAATTTTAGCATCTTGGAAGGAGGTACAGAGATCAAAAATCAAAATATGCAGACCGAGTCCACAAACAGAAATTTAGATAAAATAATGTATATTCTGCTTTTATTTACACGCCAGGAATGTACAACGACTGATCTCGCTAATTTTTAACATATACAAATGCACATCAATCAAAATTGCAAGAATCTGGAGCGCTTTAAACCATGTTGAAATCAGTGCTGATTAAGTTCCTACATTTCTTAATGAAAATGTACGGAAACATGTACCCAGGGCTAGGAGCGTCACAGGCCAAAAAAGATCTGAGACGGCTCTCATTTTTACTGGATCTCAAAACAGAAATCCTTTCCCCAGGAATTGAGGCCCTGTAGGGGGACAGAATCCTACATTCTGCCTGTATGTGGGTGGCTCCCAGATCTACAGCTCCCGCTGACCCCTCTTCCAGAATCAACAGTCTCATCTCCAATGGCTCTCAAGACTGGTACCTGAGCTTAGGAGAGCCATGTTCAGAGGGCAGAGACTCTGCATGGCCAGGGGAACAAGCCATCCCTGCCAGCACCCAGGGGAGGCCTCCTGTCCCCACCCCAGTGCACCCCACTCCACCCCACAGATGCCCTGTACTCTGAGCTGCGAGTCCAGTTTGCCCTGGATGGGCTCATTCTTCAGAGCAGAGTGTCCATGGGACAAACAGACCCCTCTTTTAGCCAACACTGCTGGCAAAAGCTTCATGCTGTGACATACAATACGGATAAGGAGGCTGTATTCATTTCCTGGGGCTGCCGTTACAGAGCGCCATGAACTGGGGGACTTAACACAGTAGAAATCTACACTCTCACAGTTCTGGAGGCCAGAGGTCTGACTTCAAGGCGTCATCAGAGTTGGTTCCTTTCGGGGCTGGTGGAGAATCTGCCCCATTCCTCTCCTAGCTTCTGGTGGCGGCCAGCACTTCGTGGCATCCTTAGCTTGTGGCAGCATCACTCCAATCTCTGCCTCTGTTGTCACGTGACCTTCTACCTCTGTCCGTCTGTCTGTGCCCTCTCCTCTTGTTATAAAGACATCAGTCATATTGGATTAGGGCCCACTTTAATCCAGGTGAGCCTCATCTGAAACTTAATTACATCTGCAAAGACTCTGTTTCCAAATAAGATCACTGTACTAGTCAGCTCGGGGTGCCATAACAGAATACCAGAGGCTGGGTGGCTGAAAGCACAGAAATTTATATTCTCACACTTCTGGAGGATGGAAGTCTGAGATCAAGGTGCCACCAGGGTTGGTTTCTGGTGAGACCTGTCTTCCTGGCCCATAGACGGCTGCCTTCTAGCTGTGTCCTGACGTGACTTTTCCTCTGTGCGTGCAGAGAGAGAGAGAACTCTGATGTATCCTCCTCTTCTTAAAGGACGCTAACTCTAATAGATCAGGCCCCACCTTTATGACCTCATTTAACCTTAATTACCTGCCTAAATGCCCCATCTCCAAAACAGTCACATTGGGGGTTATGGCCCCAACATAGGAATTTCGAGGGGATGCAATTCATTTCATACCAGTCACTTTCTGAGGTTCCAAGTGAACACAAATTTTAGGGGGACACTCACTATTCAACCCTCTACAGGGGTGAAGGGGACCGAGGACCCTGTCTTCCACACCCTCCCCGTTCCCGAGTCCAGCCTCTGCCTGAGGCCCCCAGCTCTGCCTGACCAGGGCCCAGGCTTGAAATCTGGATATAATTGTCCCAGCGAGTCCCCAGGGCACCCGTCTGACTTTATGTCCCTTTGTCCTCCTCAGCTCCCAGAACTGAACGCTTTATTCTTCAAACGGCTCCTCAACACTCCACGTCCTTCTAGTTCTGTCTTCCTGACTTCTGCCCAGCCTTCAAGGCCAACTCAAGCTCCCCCTTCCTGGGAGCTGCCCTCCTCTGAGCTGCTGCAGCCTCTGCCTTTCCCTCCCCATTCCTTTCTTAAATATTATCTTACCTTAGTCTCTGGAAACGTAATGCTTGTCCCAAGCTGAACACGAGTAGAAGCTTCTGGGGAGCGAAGAACACTCCCTGTTTCTTCTGAGCCCCTGTGGGCCCAGCACAGCCCATTGACAGGGCGTTGGGGGTGAGGGAGCAGAGCACGGGTCCAGCCCTGCCCCTGCTGCATTCCAGCTGTGTCACCTTGGGATGACTGCTTCCTTTCTAAGCCTCGTTTTCCCCATCTGTAAAATGGGATCATTAGATTGTCTGCCTCCCCAGGTCAGTACGGAGAGAAGTAAGATAGTGCTCAAACCCTTGACATTCCAGGTGATGGGTGTTCCTCAGGCCCCCAAAATGCAGCCAAGACTCAGAGGCTCCCATACTAAGGACAGGCCAGGGCCAGCAGGCCTGACCACCAGACCCACAGTCTCCGACCTTGACATTTTCACCCTTCTACTTCGGAGCCCCAGGGCCTGCAGGCTCTCCCCTCCTTGCCCTCAAACTGGACTCCCAGGAAGGGCCTGAACACGCTCCCCACCCACACGCCTCAGAACCTGAGCAGTTTCGCCTGCCCAGAGCATTCCCATCCACCCAGGACGAGGGTCTGCAGGAAACCTGGGGCTTCAGCGAGCTCGGTGGGGGAGGGATTTGGGAGCAAGGGACCCCCATGAGGACTGCCACTTGTTGGGGATTTGGGGGATTCTGATGGATGTTGGCTCCCCTGCTCTCCATGGAGGGAAGATTCTGCAAGGCAGTTACAGTGCTGAATACCGAAGGGAAGGTGGCTAATCTTCCCGACACCGTCAAGTGTTTCTGCCATCAACGCCAGCCCAGCGGGGCTGCTCCAGAAGTGTGCCTGTGGGTAACTTTCCCAGCTGCATCTCTGGAACCAGGAGCTGAGGACAGACTCCAGGAGCTGGGCCGGGCCAGCCTGCCTGTGACCGTGTTCCTTCCCAGGGTTTCATGCCCCACAAGCAGCCCATATGGGGCCTGGGACATCTCGGAGTCCCACAGGTGGGCTGGGAGGCGCCCAGGCGCTGGGCTGCGTGCCATCTGTCAGAGGGCAGCTCCCTCCTGCTGCCACTTGCCAGGAATGTGTCAGATGCACTCAGAGGCCTCCTGCCAAAACCCAGGAGGTGCTGGGTGTGTGGCTGCAGGGGTCTGGGGGCCTAACAGGGTGGGCACACCAAGGATCAGATCCTCCCCTGCCATCTGCCGGCTGTGAAACCTGGGCTGTCACTTAACCTCAGCCAGGCCTGGCATTCCCCAGCGTTCAGGAAGGGGCAGATGGAAAGGGTCTGGAGTGGCCTCTATCATGCTCCCAGACAGGAGCCACATCCACCCTGTTCATCCTCGTGTCCCCAGTATTGAAGTCAGGGCCTTGGCTTTGGCAAGCGCTCAGGGCCTGTGGGCTGAATGAAGAAGAATAACTGAATGAATAATAGAAAAAGTAATAATGAAAGAATGGGGTCGACAAAGGATTAATTTCCAAAATTTACAAGCAGCTCATGCAGCTCAATAACAAAAAAACAAACAACCCAATCCAAAAATGGGCAGAAGGCCTAAATAGACATTTCTGCAAAGAAGACATACAGATTGCCAACAAACACATGAAAGAATGCTCAACATCATTAATCATTAGAGAAATGCAAATCAAAACTACAATGAGATATCATCTCACACCGGTCAGAATGGCCATCATCAAAAAATCTACAAACAACAAATGCTGGAGAGGGTGGAGAAAAGGGAACACTCTTGCACTGCTGGTGGGAATGTGAATTGGTACAGCCACTATGGAGAACAGTATGGAGGTTCCTTAAAAAACTAAAAATAGGATTACCTTATGACCCAGCAATCCCACTACTGGGCATATACCCTGAGAAAACCTTAATTCAAAAAGACACATGCACCCCAATGTTCATTGCAGCTCTATTTACAAAAGCCCAGAGATGGAAACAACCTAAGTGCCCATCATCGGATGAATGGATAAAGAAGATGTGGCACATATACACAATGGAATATTACTCAGCCATAAAAAGAAACGAAATTGAGCTATTTGTAATGAGGTGGATAGACCTAGAGTCTGTCATACAGAGTGAAGTAAGTCAGAAAGAGAAAGACAAATACCGTATGCTAACACATATATATGGAATTTAAGGGAAAAAAATGTCATGAAGAACCTAGGGGTAAGACAGGAATAAAGACACAGACCTACTAGAGAACGGACTTGAGGATATGGGGAGGGGTAAGTGTGAGCTGTGACAAAGTGAGAGAGAGGCATGGACATATACACACTACCAAATGTAAGGTAGATAGCTAGTGGGAAGCAGCCGCATAGCACAGGGAGATCAGCTCCATGCCTTGTGACCGCCTGGAGGGGTGGGATAGGGAGGGTGGGAGGGAGGGAGACGCAAGAGGGAAGAGATATGGGAACATATGTATATGTATAACTGATTCACTTTGTTATAAAGCAGAAACTAACACACCATTGTAAAGCAATTATACCCCAATAAAGATGATTGAAAAAAAAAAAGAATGGGGTCATAATAGATAAATGATGACTGAATGAATATAATTTTGAAAACATTTAGGGAGAGCTTCCTCTGGGCAGGACACAGCTCTTAGAACTTTATAATTTTTAATTCATGAAATGCTCACAACTACCTTGTCTCCATTTTACAGATGGGGAAACTGAGGCACGGGGCAGAGGCCAGGACTAGAAGCAGGCTGCTGATTGGTGCTCTCAAGCACCACTTCCCTCTGCCCAATGAGCCCCAGGATTGCTGCAGCTTCCCACCCCTTGGAGCGGGGGTAGGAAATGCAGGGGTAGGCAGTAGGCAGGAGGGGTGGAGGGGGAAGGATGCTCAGACTGGGGACTGATCCAGTCACAGACCACCAACCCAGGAAGCAAGGTCCAAACCGCCAACACCTTTACATCCCTGTACCTGGTAATCGTGGCTGGCAGAAATTTGTAAAAGGAATGAAAACAATTCATTAAGCCTTAGGAACAGCCATTTATCTGGAGAAACCGGTGCTTTGCACGGAGTCGTAGCATCCACACTTGGAGGGAGGTTGACATCACCCCACGTGTTCCCCAGATAATCTCCGAGGACAGAACAGGGACAGCAGGTGGTCCCTATAGGTGGCTGCTGGCTTCTGTCCTCCAAAACCAGCTCTAATTTAGACTAACTGGGGTCAAGCTCTGTCTTATTATGGGAAAAGACTGAATTATAGATTTTTGGATGATTTTTCAGGAGCTTCTAAAATACACACAGCAACATAACTCACAAAATAGAATTTGCCTAGTCAAATTTCTTGCTGGAGCGAACGGGAAGAGACAATTTGCAATCAGCATTTCCATCATGTATGAGAGAAGGATGGAAAGTTAATTCTGCTTCCACTCGGTGGTACCCTATGCACCAGCCCAGACCCTGCAGAGCGCTTTCACAGGAAACAGCCTTGCGGTTTCCACCAGGCACCTTCCAGACCCAAACCTCTGTTCCCGTATCTTCCTATCCCTCTGTTGGAAACTATTTCTCCCTCCTGTGAACTCCCTCATAACTCATTTATTTCACTTTTTTGCCAATGACTTCTTGCTGTCTTGTAGGATTAATAACAACTCCTGTTTACTGAGCACTTACTAGGTACCAGGCACTCTGAACACTTTATTCCTTTTAATCCTCACACCACCTCTGTGCAGAGGGTTATGACCCTGATTTTACACATGGAGAATAGAAAGGTTAAGTCATTTATTATGGACAGTGCTAAAGGAGCCTGTCTAGCCTTCTCCTATTTCCTCCAAATTCCAAATGAGTTGAATGAATCAAAGAGGGCAAATTTATTTGGGAAAGGGGAAGAGCAGATTATTTGCCTACTGCAGGCTGTATTATGTTAATTTTCTATACAACCAACTCTATACGTTTATAACATTTATTCTGTAGGTGTTGGACGGTGTGCCCACAGAGGAGTCATGGGAGTAACCAACACTATTTGGGGGGGATCATCAGTCATATGTGAGCTGGGTTTTGAAGGATGAGTAGGAGTTTTCTGGTAGGCAAGGGGAAAAGGTAAGGGGAAAATGGAGTGGGTGAGTCAAGGGGTGAGGGTGGTGGAAGGTGAGTTGAGTTTCTTGGGCATCATGCCCACAGAGGGAGAGGGTGTGCTGGTAGGTAGATGGGCACCTGGACCCACAATGAGGGATAGTAGAAATGAACTATTGACTACCAATGCCCCATGAAGCAGGTAACTTCCAACTGTATTGAAATCTACTTATCAAAATATTTAAAAAACAGTAGAAAGCTATGTACTTTTTTTACTAGCACATTGAAGCATGAGCCAGTGAAAGTCCTAATAACCACTGTAATTTTTAATAGTGATAAGTGTAAGTGATATTTCAAGATCTCTGCAATAGCCGTGATGAGATAGGAAAATATTGGTAAACATTTGTCCAAACCCATAGAATATACAATACCAAAAGTGAACCGTAATGTGAACGATGGACTCTGGGTGATTTATGGTGTGTCAGTGGAAGTTCATTCATTGTCATAAATGTGCCACTCTGATGGGGGAGGTTGATAATGGGGGAGGCCGTGTGTGAGTCAAGGCAGAGCGTTTATGGGAAATATCTGGACCTTCTGCTCTATTTTGCTGTGAACCTAAAACTACTCTAAAAAATAAAGTATTTATTTTTAACGGTTAATTTCTTTTTGGTCGTGCCGTGTGGCCCTACAGTGGAAGCGTGGAGTCCTGACCACTGGACCACCAGGGAGTCCCTTTAATGGTTAATTTTATGTTATGTGAATTTTACCTCAATTGTGTAAAAAAAAAAAAAAAAAAAAAGCTACACCAAGATACTATTTTGTACCCATCAGACTGGCAAGAGGAACAGGGTTGATGGCAGCCGTGTCAGTCAGCCAGGCTTTGGGGAATCAGGCCCCTTTGTACATTGTTCACAGGAGTATAAATGGGAACAGCTCCACGAAAGCGACTCGGTGACCAGACAACATCTATCCCAGGCTCGTGGCCTTTGACCCAGCGATTCCACAGCAGGCATTTATCCTGTAAACACACTGGCGCACACCAGGAGCGACACAAGTCCATGAATATTTGTTGCAGCATCATGTGCTGTGGCAAAATATTGGAAACAACATAAGCATCCAGGGGACTGGTTAAATAAATGGCAGCAGTTCACACAGTGAATATAGCGAGGAATCAGGCAGCTGCCCGCAGACTGGCGAAGTGAAGAAAGCGGGCAGCAGGGCAACAGGTTCATGCACTTCGTTTGTGTATATACATATATGTGTGTCCATATGTGTGTGTCCATATGTATACATATATATTTATATATATAAACACTTGTGTGTGTATATGTATATGTACATATATACACACACACACAGCTATACATATGTAGGGCATCCCTAGAGACACATACAAGAACAAATAAGGGGACTTCCCTGGTGGTCCAGTAGGTAAGACTCTGCTCCCAATACAGGGCCCCAGCTTCGATCCCTGGTCGGGGCACTAGATCCCACACGCGTGCCGTAACTGGGGGTTTGCATGCCACAACTGAGAAGCCCGCGTGCAGCAACTAAACATGACTCAGCAAAGATCCTGCATACCTCAACTAAGACCCAGTGCAGCCTAAATAAATAAATAAATAAATAACAAGAATTCCCCTTGGAGTGAAGGGAGAGGCCTCCAAGACAGCCCCCAATGAGCCCCACCTCCTAGTATTTCCCACCTCCCTCACTGTAGCAGGATTGTCTGTGTGACCAAGAGGATACAGCAGAAGTATATCACTTCTGAGGCTGTGCTGTGGGCTGAATTGTGTCCCCTCTCAAATGCATATGTTGAAGTCCAAAGTGTCTCAGAATGTGACTGTATATGGAGTGAGAGCCTTTAAAGTGGTAATTAAGGTCCTATGAGGCCACATGGGTGGGCCCTGATCCAATAGGACTGGTGTCCTTATAAGAAGAGGAAATCTGGACACAGACACGCACAGAAGATGGCTGTTGGCCACCCAAGGAGAGAAGCCTCATGAGGAACTAACCCTGCTGATATGCTCACCTCAGATATCTAGCCTCCAGAATTGTGAAAAGAATATTTCTGGCACCCAATCTGTGGTGCTTTGTCATGGCAACCCTGGCAAACTGATACAGGCTAGGTCATGAAGTCATCTTGGTGTCCAGCCCATTTTCTCACTCAGAACACTCAGTCTGGGGAAGCCAGCCAGCCGCCATGTTGTGAGGACACTCAAGCAGCCTTATGCCGAGGCCAGCATGGTGAGGACCTGAGGTCTCCTGCCAAAAGCCACATGAGTGAGCCACCCTGGAGTGGATTCTCCAGCCGGGTGAAGCCTTCAGATGACTGCAGCCCTGGCTGAAAGCTTGACCACAACTTCACGAGAGACCCTGAGCCAGAGGCACCCAGCTAAGCTACTGCAAAATATCTGACCCACAGAAATCGTGTGAGAGAATAACTGTTCATTGTTTTGAGCTGCTGAATTTGGACATAATTTGTTACACAGAAACAGATAAGTATTGTGGAGGCTGTACAATTTTGTTTCTGTGAAAGGCTGAATAATGGCCCCCAAAGATATCCTGCTCCTCTTTCCTGGATCCTACGGATGTGACCTTACATAGCAAAGGCGATTTGGCTGCTGTGATTAAGTTAAGGGTCTTACGAAGGGAAGATTATCCTGGATTCTCTCGTTGGGACTTAAATGTAATCATAAGCATCCTTATAAGAGGCAGGCAGAGGGAGATTTGACCAGAAGGAAAAGAGAAGGTGATGTGAGAACCTCAGCGAGAAAAATGTGAAGATGCTACTCTGCTGACTTTAAAGATGGAGAAGATGCAAGCCAAGGGATGCAGCTCTAGAAGCCAGCAAAGCCAAGGAAACAGTCTCCTCTAGAGGCTCCGGAGGGAGTGCAGCCCTGCCAGCTCCCTGATTCCAGCTCAGTGAAACCGATCTTGGATTTCTGACCTCCGGAACTCTGTGTTGAGTTAAGCCACCAGGTTTGTGTAATTCGTTACAACAGCCAAAGGAAACTATCCTTGTACTGATACCTTTTGAGTTTTGTCCTGAGTGTGTATGTATGACCTGATCAGTCTTGGACCTGTGCGCACTCAGATCCATTCCTCGCCTTCTGTGGCTGAGGTCCGGGGGTCTGAGCCCTGCAGGCTGTTTCCTGGGCTTCCATGTCCGTGGGCTTCTGACTGGTTTCAGGCCATGGGGGACACTGGAGGGAAACAGGAGGATGGGAATACCTGAGGGTTCCTCCCTCTTCCTCTGCCCTGGGTGGCGCCTCCACAGGGGCTGTGTCTTCTCCCAGTGGCCCCACCAGTGATCCCAGTCCTGAGGTCCCGTAGCTCCACGTCTGCCCTTCGCCCCTGCAGCCCTAAAGGTGGTAGCAGCTTCCTATCAATGCCAACTTCTAGGTCGCCTCACTGCCCCGGTTAGATCCTCAGATCTTCTGACATCTGTGCAAATATTGACTCTGGAGCACGTGGCGCCTGTTGCACTTGCAGGGGAGGGAGCTCACTGCTGGGGGATCTGCCGCCAAGGGCAGCAGCCCCAGGGTTTGCAGCTGTCAGGGTCGCCAAGAAAGGCGCGACTTACGCGGGCACCAGGTGCACGGAGATGAGAAGGCAGGATCAGCTTCAAGTGTGTCGGTCCCCCATGGCCAGTGGGTCTCGCCCCACAGCCGGCACAGGGCGATGGTCTGCAAGCACCCCTCTCATGCTGCAGGTGAGGGACCAAACCCCTCCCCGCCAGGAGCAGATCTGACAGTGGGGTTGGCCACGTGCCATATGGCAGACCCGCTTAAGCAGAACAAAGAAGTACAACCAGAGCAGAAAAAGATATTCCCAAAGGGAGCTGCCCTCACAGGCTCTTCATCTCTCTGTGAGGACACGTTCCAGGCTCAAGTCCTGTTCGTATGCGACGGTGCAGGGGGAAAGACGGCAAACTGTGACTGCCTTTCCCAACCTTCCCTACATTAAATGCACTCCAGTTTTAATACCTGGAGTGTTATCTATTTCCTGTTTGGGCCCTCACTGATATTCAGATAATATAATAAGAAAAAGGAAAAGGTCATGGAAGTGAAAAAATTATCAAAGAGTATTTGGTCCAACCCAAGCTCCTTCCTTGAATCTCCTCTCCTGTGTTCTCAACTGAGGGGCCGTCTTTGTATGTTTTCATACCTCCATACCCACCCCATCTCTCTCGCATCCCTCAATATCTTTCAGTCCTGAGCTGCCTCAGCTTCCCTAAAGGATGCCTAGCTGCTGCATCTGATTTCACGAGGGATAGGCAGGTGGGGAGGTGGGGTGCCCCAAAGGCCAGTCCGGTTTGGGCACAGTGAAAGCCACAGAGATGTAGAAAATAAAACAGGAGAACACTGATAAAGCTGTGTATGCCCCTCTCAGTGTGGTCGGACTGAGGCCCCAGAGGCAGATATGGGGCTGCTCACCTCCCCTCCTCCAAAAGAGCCCCAGTCCCTCCCGCAGCGGGCCCCTCCTCTGCACAGCCCCAGACCCAGTCAGCTGTGGCTGGAAGGAAGTCTTCAGTGATTCATGAAGCCGAGGCCAACAGTCCACTTTGACAGCATGAGTGATGTTCGCCTGCCTGCCCAGTTTTCGTTTTTAGACTCTGACATGGGAACATTGCTAGGTGACCATATTTTTCAAAGCTCAAATTGAGACAGATGGTCTGCCCAAAGATGTTTTCCTGATTTAGCCATTTACTTATATAAAAAGTCTCACCAAAAGCGTGCACGCCAATTCGCATATGATTGTCCATTTAATGAATCGCCTTTAAAGCGCAGGGTGAAGCCTCGACCACTGGGGGACGTTATCTGGCCTGCGCGGGGGGAGACGGCGGGGAGGAGAGGGTGGGGGGCTTCCAAGCCTGGGGGGAGTATGCCCACCAGCCCTGAGGTCAGGAAGTTCAGGACTGCGATTTGCACACCGGAGTGCAGAGCCGGCTGTGCAGAATGAATCACTCTGGGCTGTGAAGGCGATAAATAATTCCAAAGACTCGGGGGAAATCGCTGCAGCCCAGCAGCTGCTCTTTCACTCCGCGCCCTCACCCAGGACGCGGACCTGAGAGAATACTGATGGGGAGCCCACCGCAGAGCTCGAAGGGGCGACCCCTGCACGAGGCCCTGTCTGGAAACCGGGTCTGGGCCTCCTTCTCCCTGTGCCGGGGCAGAGGGGGAGGCAGCAGAGGCCGGGAGGGGGTCAGTGGGTACCCCACCGGGGGCCTCAGCCCCACGCGTCACAGCGTCATCATCTTTGTCCCGAATCCCACCAGATGGTGCTTCCGACTTCAGCTGCTTTTGTACGCATGGCACCCCGTGAGGAAGATGTCGTTATTTATTTATTAAAAAAAAAAAATCATTTATTTATTTATTTAGTTTTGGCCACATTGGGTCTTCGTTGTTGGGTCTTCGTGGCTGCGCGTGGGCTTTCTCTAGTTGCGGCGAGCAGGGTCTACTTTTCGTTGCGGTGCGCGGGCTTCTCATTGCGGTGGCTTCTCTTGTTGCAGAGCACGGGCTCTAGGCACGCGGGCTTCAGTAGTTGTGGCGCACAGGCTCAGTAGTTGTGGCGCACAGGCTTAGTTGCTCCATGGCATGTGGGATCTTCCCGGACCAGGGCTCGAACCCATGTCCCCTGCATTGGCAGGCAAATTCTTAACCATGGTGTCACCAGGGAAGTCCCGAAGATGGCATTATTAACCCCTCATTTTATAAAGAGGCACAGAGAAGGCAGCGACTTGACTAAGGCCACACAGCTGGTAAACAGCAGAGGTGGGACTCGAACCTGGGCCCGCAGGACTCGGGAGCCTGTGCTCGCAGTCACCTCTCGCTCCTGTCCTGAGGCCTTTCACATACGTCTTCTATTTCCTCTCCCCTTGCACGACCCTGTTCCAGGCACCTCCTGTACGTGGCGTGGAGTCTCTCTTGGCTCCCTTTCCCCTCCTGCACCTCATCCGAAATCCATAGGAAATCCCATGGCTCCACCTTCAGAGCAGACCCAGAGTGGGACCACCACGCCCCCCATCTCTCCCTGCTGCTCCCACCCAGCTCCCACCACATGGACTATGATGTTCCCCCGAACGGGCCTTGCTTCCTTGGTTCTTAGCAGCACCGCCCCCATAGAGCATTCTCCATGGGGAGGCACGGGGAGCTTCTCACACATGGCAATCAGATGCTTGGGGTTCTCCACGGGTTCCTGTTTCACCAAGTAAATGTCCTCGCAGGGGCTTCCAAGTGCAACCCGATCTGGCCCCATCGCCTCCGTGGCTCCGGCCACGCTGGCCTCCTTACTCTTCTTCAAAACCACCAGCCAGGGCTTCCCTGGTGGTGCAGTGGTTGAGAATCCTCCTGCCAATGCAGGGGAACATGGGTTCGAGCCCTGGTCCGGGAAGATCCCACATGCCGTGTAGCAACTAAGCCCGTGTGCCACAACTACTGAGCCTGTGTGCCACAACTGCTGAAGCCCACACGCCTGGAGCCCGTGTTCCACAACAGAAGACACCGCAATGAGAAGCCTGCGCACCACAACGAAGAGTAACCCCTGCGTGCAGCAACAAAGACCCAATGCAGCCAAAATAAAATAAATAAATAAATAAATAAATTTAAATTAAAAAAACACCAGCCACACCCCTGCCTCAGGGCCTTTGCACTGCTCCCTCTGCCTGGAATGCTCCTTCCCCAGATATCTGTGCAGCTAACTTCCTCATCACCTTGATGCCTGGGATCAAATGTCACCTCCTCAGTGAAGCCTGCTCTGATTGCATCCTTACTCCCACACCCCAGACTCCCCCCATCTCTTCTCTGCCTTACTTTGCCACCGCACTTAGAACCTCCTAAATTCTCTTTCATTTCCTGACCATGCCTCTTGTTCATGGTCTGTCTCCTGCTGCTGGAATATAAACAACACTAGAACAGGCTCTAATTCGCTGGTTATCTCAGTTCCTAGAGAACACTTAGCACATAGTATACACTCAGTAAACAGGTTAGATGAATTGTCTCTAATCCACACAAGAAGCCTCCTGGTGGGTTTAATCTCCTTTTGCAGATGATACAACTGAGACTAGGAGCTCAGCACCAGCTCAAGTTCACACAGCACGGAGGAGCAGAGCAGGGCTTGGACCTGGTTCTTTCCCCACAACAGACCGCCTCTGAACTGATTGCAAAAATGGCCCCAACCCTTTGCCCTCCCCTCTACCCACACTCTTTCAGATGATGCAGAGTCTATTCCCCACCCCTTGAATCTGAACTGGCCAGGTGACTTGCTTCGGCCACCAGGTTGGGACAGAAGTGTGGGTCCACCAGCTCCAAGCCGCAGCCTCCCCTTTCTCCTGAGACCCCCTCACCAGAGTGAGCACCAGCCCAGGCTGGCCTGGGGAGGATGGCAGTGATGTGGACCCCAGCCAACCCGCTGACTGACAGCAGATGCCTGCGAGGGCCTGAGGTTGGCCAAGCCCAGCCCAGAGCTGCAGAATGGCCCCGCCAGCCATAGATGCCTTGGGAGCCAAAGCAATTGTTCTGTGTGGAATGCCAGAGAGGGCTGAGTTGTCAGGCACCATTTCTGTGGCACTTGACAACTGACACACTTGAATTTGAACCAGAATCTGCATCGGGCAAGTCAGCCAGTCTAGCTGCACGTGGGCGGCTCTGGCACCTGGGGCACCTTCTGGTGGGTTTGGAGCTGAGGAAGCGCCCTGGACACCAAGGGCCAGCGGCCCCTCCACTCCCTGCTGAGGACTGTAGTGAGACAGAGGGTGGGCCGCAGCTGGGGGGAGACCCCAGTTATCCCTCCAGGCAGCACACAGCCCCCAGCCAGGCTTCTCTTTGGGGTGGCCTTTCCCCACCCTTATGTCCCAATGACCTGCCCGCTGCGGGTATATCACTGGCCAGGATGGATGTGGGGTGGGTGTGTCCACGTTTCCTCTTCTCAAGATTCGTCCAGGGAAGCGTGGACTCGGTGGGAGTGTGATGGTGAGGGGTGTGCTCGTCTCCCTCAGCTGGGCTCCCCGAAAGCAGAACCTGAGGCAAGGATGTGGGTGTGGATGGTTTGTTAGGGGGTGACCCCAGGAAGCAGGAGGGAAGGACAAGCTGGTGAAGGATGTGTTGGGAGCCCAGCCTTGGGTGGCCCCTAGGAGCCGTGAGGACTGTGCCCCAGACTTACCCACCACAGGGCAGGAGACCAAGACTCCAGGACAGTGGCGGAGGGTTGTCTCCGGGGCCATCGGCGCCCCTGTATTTCGGGGCTGCTCCAAGCAGGGGTTGATGCAGGAGACGAGTCAGGGCCGCCCCCCAGCCATGGCCGAGATCGGAGGGACGGGCCTCGCCCTGCCCTCTCCGGCCACGCCACGCCTTTGCACAAGCACTCCTTCTGCCTCTGCTCTCCTACAAACTGGACTCCCAGTCACCTCCTCTGTGAAACTGTCCTGACCTTCCCAGTAGCCGGTCACTCCTTCCTCTGTGCCCTGTGGCCCTTTGCACAGGCCTCGGTTATGACCACAAGGCCCGTTTGGCAGGAGCTCGCGTTATACCAAGCACAGTGCTAAACAGTCTACTTCTGTGGCCCGTTTAACGCCACGACACTCTGAAGTGGGCACCTTATAGACAAGGGGCTGAGGCTCAACTTCCGTGGCTAGAAAGTGGGGAAGGCAGGATTCGAACCCCCTCCCAGACGGACTGCAGAGCCCCACACATAGCCCTTAACAGGCAGCACAGAAACAACGGGTGGGGCGTCTGTCTCCTTCCCTGGACAGCACGCGTCTGGAGGGCATGGCACCCAGGGTCCAGCGCCCATGATATACGCCCCAATAGGAAGGTGTGCACACAGGCTGGCAGATGGAGTTCATAGCTTTCATGCATATTCCAAACTCACACTCCCACAGGCAGCCGCCAGCAAAAATAGCCCTCTCATTTGAATGGAGTTACAGGAGGAAGAAACAGGGACCCAACTTCAGACAAACGGACATTTTCAGAAGAGCACGGGAGCAGCCAGGCCTCCAGCCGAACAGAGGTCCAGCCTAGCCATTTCGAACGATTAACTGAAACCGAAGCCCCGGTCAGTATAATCACGGGCGCAGGATCAGTTTTGCCACAAACCATTATTCATTATCTCTGGGTTTCACTGGCTCGCCCGAGGCCGGCTGGAGCGACACTGCTTCTCCTACAGTCAGCTGTATTTTAATCAGCTATATTATGGGAAAATGTCCCCGGAGAAAATCATGGCATCACTCGGTATGTCAGCTGCTCACATATCGAAGTAGGAATGTTCCAAGGTGTGGTAATGTGGTGTGACGCTGTGCAAGTCAATTTAGAGAAAAATTAAACATCATCCAGAGCTGAGCAGGGAGGAAGAGCAGGGGGACTGGCCTGGTATCAGACAGTATTTAAATGGTCTTGGGTATTGATTCTGGAAGAAATCTTTGCAAGGACTCAGGGGGGTCTATAAATGCTTGTCCGGAATTCCCTAACTCAGCTTAGGTGTGGACAAAGAAGACTTAGAAAGCAAGATATGCCCCCAAGTTAAAAGCATTTATTGGGTACCATGTGTCTTGGGGGGATGGAGGACTTGAGGAGGGCATTGGGAGAGCTGGGGATGAGGGAGGGGGTGGGGCAGCGAAGGTGAAGGAAACTTCTAGTTCATACACATTTCCTGGGCCAAGCAAGATGCTGGGGCTACCAAGATGTGGCCACATTGTCCCTGACCTTGAGGGGAAGAGAGGAAAGGGCACAGAAATGCCTAACAACCCAAGGCAGGAGGGGAGGGGTTCTGCCCTTGTCCTATTCACCCCACTGGTGATGGAGGGAAGCCCACACTAAATAGTATGAGATGGTGGAACACACACCAGACACTGGACAGATGAGATTGTCAGCAGCTTACTAATACAGATACTCACAGACAGATACTCACAGCTGGGGGAGGAAGACATCATAGGTCATGCAGGGCCACATGGGGGCTGTGCTCAAGAGCAGAGTGAAAAACCAGGGACTGTGGCAAGCAGGCTTTGTAGTACCAAGAGGGTGAGGTGACCCTTGGTTCCCATGGGAGGATGCAGTTGGCTTGTCTGAATAATTTTGCAGGCTGGCAGGGAGGTGAGACCCATGAGGTTGGGGACCAAGTCAGGTGTGGCTGGTCTGGCTGGTAGGGGAACTAGCCAGGTGGGGAGCCTTCCCACTGTGGGTGGATACCTGGTGAGAGTAGCAGAACTCAGTTACGCCTTTGGGATCTCGTGAGGCTCCAAGTTCAAGGCAGCATTTAGTATCGCATGTTAATTTCAGGCCTACACCACAGCAGGGGCCCGTGAGGTGGCTGCACTTCCTTTGGAGTGGTGAGGTGCTGAGGCTTCATGGAGCAGGTGATATTTAAGGTTCGCCTTGAAGGATGAGTAGCATTTCAGGACATGAAAAAGAGAGAGAGGGTGGCTCTCTTGAGAGAGAGAGAGAGGTCCATGCAAAGCTGGAGGAACTATAGGAGTAAAGGCGTGGAAGAGGCAGGGCAGTACAAGGCTTGAAAGAGGGATGGGGCATACACAGTAAGGAAAGGCTGTGAAGTGCAGTGAGGGGATGGGAGTGAGGGGGTTGATGGGGGTGGGGACAGACTGGGGAGGGCCACGCTGGAGGAATGGGAATTCTTCAGCATGGAGGGGGAAAGACTCAGGGGGAAAACCATAACCAGCTATAATGGCCATATGATCCACCAGACTGCTCAGGACAATTACAGAGAAGTTGGTCCCCAGATGTTGCAGTGACCGCCTGGATCTGGAGGGCCCCCCAGATCGTGATCCCAGGCCAGAGTTCTCTCTGAATTCCAGACTCAAATGCCCAGGCAGATATTAACCAGCTATTCATTTCCTGAGGTACCAGGCACAGTTTGAGACACCGAGGGTCCAGCAGTGAATAAACCAGAGAAGGTCCTGTCCCCATGGTTCCTCTCTTCCAATGGCTCCCTAGGAGGATGTCTGTGATGACTGAGCAGGTTCACACTAGAGTGCACATTCCTGTTACTCCTTTGCAGGCCAGCATGTCATCCTGAAGTCTCAGGAGGGTTTTAGTGCCCACAGTCCCCAAGCAGGAAGCCCAGGTGTTCTGCCCTGGTTGCTCACATCACCTGATCTACCTCGCCCTGCCAGGTGCCATTCTTGCCAACACATTTCTCAAAACTGTGTCCTCTGCCTTTTGATCCTTTCTTATGACCACAGGCTATTTCAAACCTGTTCCAATAGAGGGAGAGATGCACACACACACAAAATATCATAACCAGTCTTAACACTTCAAATTTCTCCTGCGCAGTCATTAGGCCAACGTTTCAAAACACAAACCTGCTCACATCACACTGCAGCTCAAAATCCACCACAGGCTCTTCTAGGACTGAATTGCACCCCATTCCCCCCACTTCATATGTTGAAACCCTAACCCCCAATGTGATGGTATTTGGAGATGAAGCTCTGGGGAGGTGACTGGGTTTAGATGAGTTCATAAGGGTGGGGCTCTCATGATGGGATTAGGGCCCTTTAAAGAAGTGACACCAGAGAGCTTGCTCTCTCTCTCTCTACCTCGTGAGGACGCAGTGAGAAGGTAGCCATCTGCAAGACAGGAGGAGGGCTCTTACCAGAAAATAATCAGCCAACAACTTTATCTTAGATCCAAGCTTCCAGAACTGTGAGAAATAAATGTCTGTTTTTTTAAAAAAAATTATTTATTTATTTTGGCTGCACTGGGTCCCAGTTGCAGCAGGTGGGATCTTCAGGTGTGGCACATGAACTCTTAGTTGCGGCATGCATGCAAGATCTAGTTCCCTGACCAGGGATTGAACCCGGGCCCCCTGCATTGGGTGCATGGAATCTTACCCACTGGACCACCAGGGAAGTCCCAAATGTCTGTTGTTGAAACACCCCAGTCTATGCTATTTTGTTATAGCAGTGAGAGCTAAGACAGGTCCCCCTGTTGCCCATTGGAAAAGCCCAAGCTCCTTGCACAGCACCCAAAGGCTCTAGTTGTTCCTCTTCGTCTGTCTCTTAAATGCCTTCTCCTCCCCACTCTATCTTGCATGCAATACTCCAACAAATTGTTTGACTGTTTGTGGATGCCCCTCAGATACTGTGGGAGATGCTAGTATTGGTCCCAATTCATCATCCCTCCCTGTATCCTGACCTTTTATGATGTGCATTCACAGTTCTTCCCACCAAAGGCAAGTCTTGGCCATGTGACTTGCTTTGATCAATGGGATGAAGCAGGCAGGATGTAAGTGGAGGTGCACTGGAGCTTGCCTCTTGCACTTCTTCCATTGCTGGGAGAAGGGCTTCCTGTGGTAGCTGCTGTGTCTGGGTCCCCAGATGAATATACATGGAATACAGTCACTCCAGCCCACCCTCAGCCACTCTTTAGGATGTTTGTTATGCAGCATTATTGCAGCAATAGTTGACCGATACAGACTCGATACTGTTGTTTTTGGGTTTTGACTTCTTGCCTCCTCTTGCTTTTTCCTTAGTCTAGAATGCCCTTATACACTCCTCTTGGCCTAAATGTATTTCAAGACTTAATTCTGCAGGGAGCCTCCCTTACCATTTCCAGAAATGGTGCTATTTTCTCTCTGATCCTGCATTTGAAGGGAAAAAACAAACAAACAAACATGGTGGCAGGTAGGAGGCAGAGAAAGGTTCTCCTGTGTGCCAGGGCTGAGGTAATTTATAGTCACTTTCTTCCAGGAAGGAGAAAGGGGAGCATCTCCTGCTGAGGTTCTGCCATGGGAACCAGCTAGGGGCTCTCTGGGTCTACCTGCTATTTGTACCAATCTAGGAATCTGTGGGATTGCTGATGCATTTGCATTTCCAGTTACTCTGTGTCAGTTTCCAGCCACAGTACTGTGTAGTTGCTACTAAGTAAGACAGAGTTACATGTTATTCCATGCTCTGGAATTTAAACAGCTGCTAACACCTCCCAGAAAACATTGTATTTAGTAACTAGCCAGGCTGTGTTTTAATTTCAGTCTCTTTGCTCTTCCCAGCCTTTATTGTGCGCCAGGGATTTCTGTGCAAACAAGACTGCATCTTCGAAGCATCTTTGGCAGGCTTGACAGTCGCTTTGCCTTCTCTGCTTGGTGGTGATGGAGGCCTTACTTATCCCTGCCCCCCTCAGGAGTCTATAAATAGAGGGAGAGATGCACGCACGCGCACACACACACACACACACACACACACACACAGAGGAGAACTTCTCATGCTGCAAAACTGCTCAGCTCAAAAAAGCTGCAGACTTTTCCCAGCCTCCAGGGGTTCTCTTAGCCCCGTGATGGCAGCTGGCAGCTTCCAGGTTCCTGCATCATTTCCCTACTTCTTATCGCATTCAGGGACCCATGGAGGGCAGGTGGGCGAGACCCAGGCCCTGCACATGCAATTGCTGACTGCAGTGTGCACTGTTAATATTTCCCCTCCTACCAATGTCTCTCTCAGGACTAGTCAAGCTAGAATACAGACCACCTTTCAGGTGTGGGATGTGATACATTAAATGACTGTTCAGCAAATACTCACTGTGTACACTACAGGCAGAGCATACTTCCCTGCCCCACTGACACTGAGCCTGACCTTGGGACTTGCTTTGACCCATGAAATGTTAGCAGACATAATATAAACAGTGGGTTGACGTATATATATGTGAATAGGCTTGTCCTCTTGCCCACCTGCCTTCACCTATGACTAGAATGTGCCCCGAATAACTCCAAGTCCAATGAGTTTTATGAGAGCACATGCAGTGGGTCTGGACCCCACTCATCCTGAGGAGCCGATTCCAGCTGAGCCCAAACAAGATCACCCAACCCCCCACTGACCTACAGACACATGAATGGGAAGTAATTGCTTATTGTTGTGCGCCATTGAGTTTTGCAATTGGTTGGTAAGCAAGAATAGTTGATCAATTCAAGGGTGCAGGCTTCCTTTCCTTCCACATTCCCACTAGCTATTCTTTTGAATATGAAATTGGCAGCAACTGGCATTGCTGGTCATCCGCAAAGAAGAGCATGAACTTAGAGTAGCTTTTCCAGGAGTGAGGGTCTCCTTACGTGGAGTCAGACCCATTACCTACCCAGGCTGCCCAACAAAAACCCCACCCCCTAATACTTATCAATATGCTTATAAGTAGAGCAAAGCTAGGTCAGCTCGTCAAGCCAGTTGGTCAGTATCAGGCTCCTGGCTGGGGTCTTGGCCTCCTTAACAACGTGTGCTGAGCCGCTGAACTAGCCAGCTGTAATAGGGACCACCCCAGCACATGAGGGAATGTGCTTGGTAGAAGCCCACCCTCAGAAAACCTGGCCTCCCAAGGCGCTGTCCAGCTGCAGAGGTGCTGAATTGAGAGCAGGGTCGGGGGCTGGGGGTGCGGGGCCTCTGGAAGGTCTTGGAGAGCAGACTCAAGGGCTGAGTATTCAGACATCACTGCCATCAGTCGGCTGCTCTCCACCCCTTCCCTGACCACTCTCTTTTTCCTTGCCAGTCTCTTTACCTGATCCCAGCCCCTCTCTTGAATCTCTCTTGCTCACCCCTGCCACAGCCCTGATCAATTACCCAGGAAAAAAATTTGTTCATCCAGAAAGTCAAAACTCCAAATCACCCAGGTAATCAATATTCAACCACTGCGCTACAGAGCGGAGCATCGATTTGCTGCCAACCATTGCTAGGCAACTGGAAGCTTTCACACCATCCTCATGAAACAAAGGGAACTGTGAACTGTGGAACAGCACCGTGAGGCTGGTTCTCAAGGATCAGTGGCATGTGAAGCCAGGAAACCAAATCACAGGGAGCAGAGGGACTTGCTGCTTTCGAGACGTTAGTAAATGCTTTCCTCTGACAGCATGGCTTGGAGCAAACCCCCGTTTAAAAATCTTTTTCAGGACTTCCCAGGTGATGCAGTGGTTAAGAATCCGCCTTCCAATGCAGGGGACGTGGGTTTGATCCCTGGTCAGGGAACTAGCTCCCACATGCATGCCACAACTAAGGAGCCAGCAAGCCGCAACTAAAGAGCCTGTGAGCCGCAAATAAGGAGCCCACCTGCCACAACTAAGACCCGGTGCAACCAAAATAAATAAATAAAATAAATAAAAATAAATTTCCTTTTCATTGTAGAAAATTTCAAATATTTACACAGAGAGATACTATAATGAATATCCACGGACCCATCACCCAGCTTCAATAATTATCAACCCTTGGTGAATGCAGTTTCAGCCTCCCCTCCCCCACTCCCCTCCCCCATCATATTATATGTAAGCAAAGTCTTAACATTATCCATAGGTATTTCTGTAGGCATCTCTGAAAGGGAAGTACTCTTTTTTTTTTTTTTTTTGCGGTACGCGGGCCTCTCACTGTTGTGGCCTCTCCCGTTGCGGAGCACGGGCTCCAGACGCGCAGGCACAGCGGCCACGGCTCACGGGCCCAGCCGCTCCGCGGCATATGGGATCTTCCCGGATCAGGGCACGAACCCGTGTTCCCTGCATCGGCAGGCGGACTCTCAACCACTGCGCCACCAGGGAAGCCCGGGAAGTACTCTTAAAAGCACAATACCATTATCACACTTTAAAGAAATAAGCTTAATTCATTCACTACATCAAATATCCAGTCAGTGTTCAAATGTCTCTAAGTGTCTTAATTATTGTACAATTTTATAATAATCAGGATGCATATGTTTCGAACATTGTAATTGGTTGGTGTGGTTCTTCAGTGTCTTTTAAGCTACCGATTTTCCTTGCATCTTATGTGTTGAAAAGGAGGCTCACTTGTCCTGTGGAGACTCCTATGAGCTGAATCTTACACCCTGTGGTCTGGTTTACCATATTCCTCCATCCCCCATATTTCTTGTGAGCTGGTAGTTAGACCAAGCAGCTTGGTCAGATCCAGGTTTGACGTGCTGGTTAGACTACTTTGTAAGTAGTGTTTATCAGCAGTCCATAACGCCGGGTTCTCTCTTGGCAGGTGTTGATCGCTATTAGGGACTCACAACCCACAGAGTGGAAGGAGATATATGCAATACATATACTTGACAAAGGAGTCATGTCTGGAATATATCAAGAGCCCTTACTAATCATTAAGCACAAAGTAGACACTGCACCATAGGTGACAAACCACTCTTTTTGAATAAAAGTTTTCTAATTCTTTTCTCCTAGAACCAAATGTAAACATGAAAATCAATTAAAAGGAGGCTTAGACTGCGTCTGGGGAGAGGGGAAATGTGGGGGGCCGGGGGTTGACATCATCAACCTCCCTTTAACCATGGAAATGATCTCTTCACATTTTTTTTTTTTTTTGCGGTACGCGGGCCTCTCACTGTTGCGGCCTCTCCCGTTGCGGAGCACAGGCTCCGGACGCGCAGGCTCAGCGGCCATGGAGCACGGGCCCAGCCGCTCCGCAGCATGTGGGATCTTCCACGGGCACAAACCCGTGTCCCCTGCATCGGCAGGCGGACTCTCAACCACTGCGCCACCAGGGAAGCCCCTCTTCACATGTTTACTGCAGGAGAAGAAGAAGGCCACTTCGAAGAAACCAGTCAATCAGTTTTCCAAGCCCAGCTGACCAAGATTCTTCAGAGTTACTGAGGGATTCATCGGATGACCAAGAAAATCAATGTCAATAATTAATCTCACAGATTCTCCTTGTTGCCGTCAGTGACAGGGAAAGCCACACAGTCCCAGAATTTAGTATATCTGCGGAGACCACTCTGGGACTGAATGCATAAACACTAGTAAATTACTTCAGAGCTTTTCTCTTTTTTAATTAACTGAAGAGTAATTTTGTAATAATCCCCAAAGCTTGTGTCTTAAGATGGAAATCAGCGAAGGATCGAATCCATCTTCTGATAGTGTTGGCTTAGTTCTGGAGCTGAAAACACAGGAGCTCACCCCAAGGGGTGGTGGGGACTGGAAGGCTTCAATAAAACCCACAGAACTTTCAGGCTCCAACCTCAGCAGATGGTAACAAGTGTCAGAAGCATTTAATTAGCCCCTGCATTAGCTCATGATTTAATGAGCCCGTCCAGCCGCATACCTGTGATGTGTGGATCTGCTGAGACATACGCTTCTGAAGGAGACATAAAACTTCTGAAGGACTATAAAAGGCATTTTGAGAATGATGGGTTTGTTTCAAGTTCCCAGACTGACATAAAAGGCAAAGGCCAGGCTCCCCCGTTCCCCTTCACTGTGCACACACAGCAAATTGAGACTCCAAAGGCAATGAATTCTGCAGTCCCCATTTCCCCGGGGGATCATGGGCTGTGCACACAGCTTCATAGCACCGCCGAGCCAGAGGGACCTCGCCCTATAATCCCTTGTGTTTATATGCCTTGGAAATGCTTTTCAAAGCCAATTCACTAGCATTATCATGTTTGAGCCTCACAAAATCCTGTAAAGTAAAGCAATTATCCTGACAGGTGAGAAAACCTCCGTCCAAAGTCCAGGTCAAGGATGGGTGGGTGAAAATGCCGACCTAGAATCCACCTGCCTCCATGCTGAGCCTGATTCCGGCTCCCGCCGGCGTGGCACCAGGGGGAGATTCCTAAAGGCAAGGACTGCAGTCTTCATCCAGGAATTCTGGCAGCTCAGCAGTGCCTGGCAATTATGCTGTTCATTCATCAGGGTGGATCCAACAGTTCACGAAGAGGACCAGTGCAGGGTATTGTTGTCTTGATGGTCAGAAAGTGAAACCCAAATCCTGCTGCTTTTTGGCAAGCCTCTCTCCTCTGTGGGCCAGGAAGTGACTGGGTTTACACCCCCTTCATGAGGGTGCTCCGTATACCCAGAGGCAGTAAGCAAGCCATGTCTCAGACAAAGAGCAAGTTCTCTACAGAAGGACAAACCCAGATTCTTTCATCTCTCTCCAGGGGAAAAGGTATATACCACTCCCAATAGTTATCCACCCCCCCCCCCCCCCCCCCCATGTTATATTCCTAAGGGTGAGACATTCTGTGTGCAGTCTGAGTGTCCCCAGATTCCAGGCAGACCTCTCAACTGTGGTGGGCAAAGGAACTACCCCAAGCTGCTTTTGCAGGCGCGCGTTCAGGAAGTGCACCCTCCAGCCCTGGCCCCGCCCACTTCACCAATGGAGTTTTCCAGCTGAGTAGAAAGGCTGCCTTCCATCACCCCCAGTTTTGTAGAGTCTCTGCTGCACTGGCGGAGAAAATGATGGGGGCAATGGTTTGGAAAGAAATGCCGGCACCGACTGCGAAGGCAGGACAAGCAGTTGAGAGGCAATACCAGCTCCCTTTGGCTCCTCCAGGCAAAGCCAATTTTACATCCCGAAGCTTCATGGATCACAAGGTACCCACTCCCAGCCCCTGCCTTCTAATTCCTGGGGGCCCAGAGAAGGATGATGATGGCTTTAGAGCAAAATCTCTTGACCTGCCTGCACATTTGAATCACTTGGGCTGCTTTTGTTCCAAAACTAGTCAATCCAGTCCTCTTTGGTGAGGTCTGGCATCAGGGTTTTAACACACCCCCAAGTGAGGGATTTGAACGCCAAGCCGGAGTTGAAAATCACCCCCTCATGGGAATTTTGGAGGCAAGAGTTTCTCAACTCTGGCTACAACTGGAATTCTCTGGGAGCTTTAAACAATACCGATGGCAGGACCTCGCTTCAGAGATCCTGATTTAATGGGCCTGGGGTACAGCCTGGGCAGCAAGATTTTTTTTAAAGCTCCCCAGATAAGTCTAATGCTCAGCAAAGGATGAACCACTGCTCTAAACACTTTTATTCCTTCTGCTTTAAAATGAGCCCCTGGAAACTCTGCATCCCTCTGGCTTTAAGATAGTCACTCAATTCTGCATAGCATCTGCACACGGGTAAAACGGACCCTGAACATCTCAGCAACCTGGCAACTCAACCAATAGACTGGACCCCCAGGAATGACTTTATTTCCTTCAAGAGTAATAACAATCCCAAACTCTGAGTGTGGTGCGTAAACACCGTATAAACCCTTCCATATACGCTCTCATTTGAACATGACCCTGGGAAAGTAGTTCTGGCTCTTTGAGCTTCCGTTTCCTCAACTGTAAAACGGAACTGAGTGACTCGCTCATGGTGGCTGGGTTTGAGGTTCAAATCCAGGCTTCTGACTCTGAGCTCAGGGCCTTCCCACCTGAACTGCCTTATGACACACACTAGAGACAGGTCTGGAGAAGGAAGTAGGCTACCTGGGGGCTGGGGGTAGTGTTCTTTCCTGAAAAAAAAAAAAAAAAAAAGAATATCGGGGTTTGGGGAAAACGTGTGGCCACCGAGTATGTGAAGCTCTCCCAAGGCTGGGCCCCCAGGCTGGTACCCAAGGCAGGAGCCCCTTTGGGTGATCCTGCAGAGGTTACATACCGTGAGGCCAGGTTTTAGCAGGCTTGGGCAAGATGGTTGGGAAAGAAGGGCCTTCAAGGCCAGACCAGCTGGGGTGAGCCCTGGGCAGATGCAGGAGGCAGGATCCTCTGGAGGCTGATGACCCACAGCTTGTCCTCCTCTTAGGACACCTGGAACTCACCTGGCTCTGGCCTGGGGTTTGGTTCCGGTTGATTTTGTCTCTTTGGATCATGGAGGGGGCCAGTATGAGCACTGAGCAGAGTAGAACCCTCTAGACAGAAGGATTTCAGAGTCACCTCCCACTTACCCCTCTGTGGAAGTTATTGGAGGATGTGCTCCAGCAAAACAAGGACATAAATCAAATTAGACAAAAACACAGGATCCAAGGAACAGGAGATCCAACCACAGGAAAATAGTGAGAGGAAGCCCCAGAATGATGGAGAAGGGAAGGATGATGGAAAGAATGGCTCCAGATGAGAGTGAAAAGAGAGGTCACCAAGAAAACAATGAAACAGGTATATTACTTAATGCCTAATGAACATTTAGAAATATAATTGATGGGCATCTGAAACATTTTCAAAGCATTTGGGAAGACATTATCAAAAGCTAACCTGAGAACTCTACAAAGAAAACACTGAGGCAATGATTAACACCAGGAAAAGCAAAGAGCTACAGAAGAAAGGAATGGGCAGTATTTACACAGGTATAATAATCTAAACACTGACTGTGTAATTAACCAGAAAAATGAAATATAAGCATACCGGGAGGATTGCTGGAAAGAATAGGAGGTAAAGTTAGAGTATAAGAGAGCTAAATCCTCACCTACCAGAATAGAAAAGAAATAGATAATACCTAAACTTAGTATATCAAGAAAATAACAGCGTAAGCACAGTATTTAGAATCATGGAGGCGAAACCCAGAAGAAAAAGACGAAAATGTTGTAAGTGTCTGTCCCAGGACTGGGAATTGGGCCAGGGTGGGAGTGGGGCTGCAATTTTTTGTTATTTGGTGTTTTCAACTATAGGCAAATGAAAATTAACGTTGGATTTCATCTAAAAATAAAGTGGGAAAGAGAACTTAAAAAAAAAAAAAAAGGCAACCAAGAGTAGACAAACAGGTGTTTAGGCTACCCTGCCAGGGACCCCAGCTCTGTCCCTGGTTAACCCCACTGTGGCAGGATGGAGGAGAGGCTAGTGCATGCCTGGCCACACGAAGGATGGTACTCACGCACCCTCCTCCTTCCTGCCTCCTTCATGCCCTGATGCCAGCCCCAGTCCATGAGCTAACACATCCAAGAACATTTGGAAAGCATTACTGATAGGCACTTGAAACCTCCTCAAAGCATTAGGAAGAAACTAGCAAAGGATAAATCAAAAACTATGCAAACAGAAAACACCCTCAGTTGTGCTCTCATGTCAGCCCACGTCAAGAGCAAGCTTATCTAAAAGGCAGCGACAGAAGCCCAGATCTGGCCTCCTCCACCTCCCCACGTCCCCTGTGAGCTGAACGGAAGTTGGAGCCTCGCAGACAGGGCCGTGGGCTGCCTCCCTGCCCCACCAGCCCTGTTTCTCCTTCCTCTTCCCTCCACCTGAAATTCCCGTTCTCCAGCCCTCCATCTGGAACTAGGACTCCGTTTCCTTGGCCATAAAACAGTGATACAAAGAGCTGCTGGCTTGCTGGCTGTGAGGGCCGGGGGAGCAAGAAGGAGCGAGCACCGAGTACAGTCTGGCACCAGCTGGGTCCCCGGAGCCCTCAGCTGCCACCACCACTGACGTGGTCATGGGTGGATCCCAGTGCAGCGGAGTCCAGGCTTCAGAGACGGAGAGGGCCGCATACGAACCCCGCCTGTGCTCATTCTGATTGCGTCGCTCTGGCTGCAGGACTGAACGCGGGGCCTGCTCAGGCAGCAGCCTCACAGGGAGGGCTGTCTCGGGACCAGGCAGGGCTTCAGGGAGTCTAGGCTTCACCTTGAGGGCCAAGGGGGAACCTCGGTGAGGAGGGCTTAAGGGTGTCTGCAGGACGGGTCCAGGCTGAACGGCTGGGGCACCATCTCACCCTCCAGTTGGCTGCCTGGAGTGGACAGCTCTGGAGGCTGGACCATCCTGCCCGCCCAGGCCTGGCTCCGTCCACCATTCCTCCTTTTCTGCCCACCCTGGTCCCTGCAAATGGTGTGATGCCTCCGTCTGCACCCTCTCCCCCTGCCCTGGGATGGGGAAACCTAGCGAATCTAGACGGTGGTCTGGGATTGGGGCCTCAGATCCCCAGACTGGGTCCAGCAGCATCTCTGTTGCCTGCACGTATCCCCCAGGCTGTCCCTGCAGCCTTGGGACGGTGCGGTGTGAAGACACTCCGAGTAGAGAAGGTCTCGTCGTGGCCTGTCCTGTGCTCACAGCGCCCAGAGGGCAGTGCAAATGTCCCTTCAACACCCCCCCGTGGGGTCATCTGCCGTCCCCCCCACACCCACGTCTCACCAGGAGGCCCTTCTCTCCCTGGCCTCCCTCCCTTTCAGCCCCACAATCCCCTGGTCTTTTTCCATCTCCCAGCCTCCCCCTTCTCCACTCCCTTCTCTGCCCAGGATCCCAGCTCCATTCTGGAGTCGGATCCTGCAGGAGGCCTCCTTCCCACAGACCTCTGCAGACAGGCTCAGGCAGGAATCACACAAAGGAAGCCTCTCCTCACTCCTTACCATAAAGGCCCTCCCCGGATGAGGTGGGCGGAAAGAGGGCAATTTTCTGAGGAAGAAAAAGGCTCATTTTTTAAAAAGAAGAAGTGTGCGGGGATGAGGGCAGGACTGAGGGATCAGAGGAGGGAAGGGCTTTGGGGTGGGGGAGGGGCAGGAAAGCTCGAGGGGACAGGTGGGCAGCCAGGTTGGGAAGCGCTTTAGCCAGAAGCTAGAGGAGGCTGTTCTCCAAGCCCCCAGCCAAGCAGCCGGTGAGCGCAGCAGCTCACCCCCCTGTGGAGCGGGGGTAGGGGGTGCCCACGGCACCCAGGACAGAAACGAAAAACTCCCGGCTCTGCTTTCAAGGTCAAAAGGTCACGCACGGAGCAGAGCCAGGCTGAGGTCACAGCTCTGCACGCAGCCCGGCAGAAGGGGAGCTTCTGCTCTCACCCTGCCTCTCTGTCCCCTCCCTGGGTGTGGACCTGGATCCCCCCCCCCCACCCCCCGATATGCCGGAATCTCAAGCAAATTCAGCCTGGCCCAGCCCAGGTCTGCTCCTTTCCTCCCAGGATCCTGACTCCCCCCACCCTTGCTGAGTCTCCAGAAAAGTACAGCCAGCTCCACTTAGAAGCAAATGACATTAGGGGCACTTCCACGGGAAGCCAGCAGGAAAATCACTGGGTTTCTCCCTCAGTCATGACTCAATAGAGCTGATTACAGGTAACCAGGAGCCTGGGGGTTTGGCCTGCACCAGCCTCTAAATTTTTCTGTTCATCTTGGGAGTTTCTTGTCACCTTATCTCCAACCAGGAGAGGTGTGTATGTATCTGTGCATATGCGTGCACAGGTGTGCATGCGTGTGTGTATGTGTTCTGGGCTGGAGGCCTGGGTATTTGATAGCAGAGATGAGGTCAAGTTTCACCTCAGAAAGCCCCAGGCAGAAACACGCCACTCTGGCCACCAGCGAGCATGCTGTGGGTAGCCAGGGCACACGCCATGCACGCACGGCCACACACGCCGTAAACACTTTGATATTTAGCAGCTGTGTGCCAGAAGGCTCTGGAAAGCCCAGCAGACAAGCCTCAACGCTGAGCAGACACTCGGGGCCCAAGCCCTCTGCTAACCCCAGAAGTTGCCGCCCTCCTGCCCTCCGGAAGCCTCTAGGCAGACAGGCAGCCTGCCTGGGAGGGACCAGCTCTGGCCCCCTCGGCCCTCTGGGGCCCCTTTGGGCACCCGAAGTCTCTGCCTCTCAGCCTCCGGCACCCTGCCCAGACCGGCCTCTCTGGGGAAGAGCAAATGTCTCTGCAAAAGGCCAGGCCTCCACCTTCAGGCCCTGTCCTGAGGCCAGGCAGAGAAATTGCGCCAACTGCCCCCCAGCTCCTCCTTAGCCCAATTTGCACCACCCGCGTTAGGAATGATCCGCTGCATCTAAAACATTGCCCGTTGCCGTAAAAAGATGATAATCATATTCCTTTTCTTTGACAGGCGGCACATCCAAGTTTCTCGTGGTGCCCGGAGCTCCCCCTTGTGGCAAATCCACGCAGGTACAGCGTCTGGACACCCGGCGTCCAGGTAGCTTCCTGATACCTGAAAGGGGGTGGGAGGCAGGGGGTACAGGCACACCACATCTTGTCCCCTGCTGACCCTCCTCCTCCCCCCAGGGCCCTGGGTGTTGGGGGGAGAAACCTGTAATGGGGTGCTTTGCATCGGGCAGGGCCCCCTGGAGACCTGGAAACTACTGCTCCCCTGGGACTAACGCCATTCTCAGGTGTCACCTTGGCTCCGGTCAGATGCTATTTTATACCTTTCCTAGCAACAGTCTGTTGAGAGCACATCGAAGGCCGCTTTGCAGAATTTCTAGATTGGATGGGGATCTCAGCGGTGGGGGTGGATTCTTGCCCCATCTGGGACAATTGCCAGGGATGGGAAGCTGTCTTTCTCACCATGTCCATGGAGCCAGCGCCTGCCCTCCCCACCAGACCCTCCCCGCCCTCTCACGGCACTTGCTCCAATCCTGAGGAAAGACAGAAATAAGGAAGTATTTTTTCTTTAAAAATTGTCTGATTAAAAGCAGAAATTATTATAATTAGAGGAAATACCTATATAGCACGTACTATACAACAAGCCCTGTTCTAAGTCTTTGAGATACATCAGCCCATTTAATCCTCCTAATATTTTCAATGCAGAAAATTTGTAAAATACAAAATTACAAGGAAGGAAAACAAAGCCTGTAGTCTCATCACGCATTTTCTTCCAGCCCTTCGTCTGTGCATATGGATTTTTAACCTAATAGTGATCATACTACATATTACGCTGCTGCTTTCTGCCTGTTCTACTGAACATAATCCCATAGTCTTGCAAAATAGAGTCTTAAGAGCTGCGTTGTATTCTTTCTTCTGAATGTACCATCGTTTATCTGACCACTGTAGGGGGCAGGGATTTTGTTTTTACTAAATGTGGGAGCCTGTGTTATGCTGCTTATATATCAACTTGGGGGTGTTAAGAGCAGTCACGTTTTCCCACCCCCCCATCTGTGGGTTTCTTGGATGTACGTGTGTTTACATGTGTGTGCAGGTACATTTGTGAACATATGTGTGTGCCTGCTTGATTAGGCTTGCCCTATAAGGAGTTATACTTCCTAGGAATACATTCAAAAGAATTAAAGAAAGGTATTCAAACAAACACATGTATATGAATGTTCTATCAGCATTATTCGGAGTAGCCGAAAGGTGGAAACCACCCAAATGTCCATCAGCTGATGAATGGATAAAAAAAATGTGGTCCATCTATACAATGGGATGTTACGCAGCCATAAAAAGGAACGAAGCACTGATACAGGCTACAACGTGTGATGCAGCTGTAAAATGGAATAGCATTCAGTCGTAAAAAGGAGTGAAGCATAGACATGTTAGACATGAATGAACCCCGAAAATGTTGTTCTAAGTGAAAGAAACCACAAAAGGCCACATATTGTCTGTTTCCATTTATGTGAAATGTCCATAAAGAGAAGCTTGGCCGTTGTGGGGGGAGGGAGGAATGTGGAGTGACCGCTTAATTGGTACATTGTTTCTTTTCAGGGTGATACAAATGTTTTGGAACTAGACAGGGGTGATGGTTGCACAACACTGTGCATGTATTAAATGCCACTGAATTGTTCACTTTAAAAGGGTTATTTTATGTTATGTGAATTTTAACTCAATTTTTTTTTTTGAATGACTCCTTCCACACCTGGCTTCCACACAAATTACCTTTATGGTCACAGATGACTTCCTGTTTTGCCCGTTTCCCTGAGCCCCGCAGCAGAGGCTCTGACCTTGAACCTCAAGTTGCCTTGTAAGCACCCAGCTCCGTCATCCTGTTCTCCCTTCTTCCTTCGCTTTGTTCCGGGACAGATAATTTGCCAGAAAAATGATGTCAGTCATGACGTGGCATCTGAATGGCTTGTGCTCAGGACTTTGGACCTTAGTTTTTATTTTTAGACCATGGCCCCAAAGAAACAAAAAGCCTTAGCAGCCCCAAGGCAAGGTTCTGACAGTGGCCAAGTACTTCTGAGATTCTACTGTCCGGCTCACGAAGCACCCAAAGGAAAGCTGGATGCGTTGCTGCCTCAGTGATGCTAATCCAATACCAAGGGTTTGTCTCCTTAAGGCAAACGCAGTAGCGAAAATCCCTTTTAATTCTCCTCGAAGACTGAAAAGTAATCTCCCCACGCGGAAGTAGTTAGGAAGCAGCCCCACTTCCTCCACCCCACTCCAGGGAAACTTAGAAGAGCTTGGAGAGTCCCCCTCGCCAGTCCCCTCCCCTCAAATCCAGTCGAGTGTTGAGTATTGGGTCGAGTGCCGCACTGCCGATACACACGGCACGCCTGACATTAGCTGTCAAGTGGTCCCTACACCTTGACGTTCTAACCTTGAAACTCGGGCACAAGGATAAAGGTTAGTGTGCTCGCCCATCCTCACATCCCACCATCTGCATCCCAACGTCACCACTAGCTCGGTCCGTGAAAAGCTTCAAGAAGCACCTCAGTGAGCTGTGTTAGGTAGGTTCTGTGTCTATTTCCATTCTAGCGTCTGTCATGGTGTCTGGAGACTGCTTATCGGTAAATCGGTTTAGGTACTTTTAGTTGCAGTGACAGAGACCCTGAATCAATTTGGCTTTATCAATAAGGGGTTTGCCGTCTCCAGAGCAGGAGCAGTGGCGGAGGGGCAGGGAGCAGGCTGCTGCCCGCTGATCAAAAACGTCACAAGGACCCAGCTTCTCTCTCTCCCTTCTCTGCCTTCCCCTGGATGTTGGCCATGGCCCCAGGCTGGCTCCCCTCAGGGCTGCCAGATGGCTGAGGTGGGTCCAGGCATCGAATCCAGAGAACAGGATCCAAAGGAAGAAAAGAGCCACGAATGTCTTTCCTAGAAGTTCAGCAGACGTCCTCTCGGCACTCATTGGTCAGAATGGAGTCACGTGGTCGTTCCTGAACCAATCACTGGCCATGAAACGATTTATTCCCCAGATCAAATTGACCCCTGGACGCCATCCCAGAACCACTGAATCCGAAACTCTGGGGGTAGGCCTCAGCAAACTGCATTTTAATAGCATATGGTTTAAAAACTATATGCTATTAGCTAGTGTAATTACCATGGTTTAACCACTGTTCAACAGAAGATGACCTTAACAATACCTAATGTAATTCCCTAAGGAAACAAAGATTTCCCAAATAAAAATATCTAAGATTTTACAAAATGAAAAGCATGATTTTATGTAAATACACTTTATCTATGTTAAGCCTGAAATGCTATTAGATTTTTTCAAACTGCATGTTGACAGGCTCTCTGTGTGACTCTCATGCATGGAGGAGTTTGAGAGCTCCAATAGATAACGGATGCACCATCCCCAGACTCACCATTGGGGATGGTGCGTCCATTATCTGTTGCTGTGGAACAAAGCACCCCAACACTTAGGTCTTAAAAGAATACTATTTTATTCGCTCCTAACTCCCTGGATCAACAATTCGGACTGGGCACCACTGGGCAGGTCTCTTACGGTCTCGCTCATGGTAGGATGGTCAGACCTGGCATATAAAAATACATGATGCCCAGTTAAATTTTAATTTCAAAGAAACAACAAATAATTTTTCAGTAAAAATATGTCCCAGGCAATAGTTTATGCTCAAAATTATTTATCATTTATATGGAATTAAAATTTAACTGGGCTTCCTGTATCTTATCTGGTAACCTATCCTAGGGTCACTACAGTCATCCGGTGGCTTGACTGAGGCTGGAAAGCCTGAGAGCCTCATTCACTCTGTCTGGAGGTTGGTGTAGGCTGTCAGGCTGACATCTTCCTCCAAGGGGTCTCTCACCCTCAGGGAGGTTAGCCTGGGCTTTTTCATAGGGTGACAGGGACATTCTGAGAGGGTACTAGTGGAAGCTGCAAGTTATATGATGCCTGAAGGAAGAATTAACATTAACCAAAGGGAGGTTTGGCCTCTGCCCTCAGCTGCTGGAACACAGTCTCTAGGCTGCTGCAATGTCCTGCCTGTGGAGGCTTTGGCTCCTGGAATTTAAAATCAATGTGATTTGTGATGGGGCCTCGGGACATGCCACAACAGTTGCAGCTTCTAAAGGAACTGGAAACTGAAGGGCAGCCGTGTGGCAGTATGTGATTGCGCCCCAGTAAAAACTCTGGACACCGAGGCTTGGTGAGCTTCCCTGGTTGGCAAGACTCGAGTATTGTCCTGTATTGTAGCGAGGAGACAGTGACACCAGCCAGGACTCCACAGGGAGGATGACTGGATGCTTCGCGTTTGAACCCCTACCTGCCCTTCACCTTGCCCTTTGGCTGGTTCTAATTTGCATCCGTTCACTGTTATAAAACTGTTATAGTAAATATTGCATCTTCTGTGTCATTCTAAGTGAATTGTCCAACCTGAGGGTGGTTCTGGGGACCCCCAAATTCACAGCCAGCTGGTCTGAAGTGAGCATGGTTCTGGGACCCCAGAACTTGTGGCTGGTATCGGAGAGGGAGGTCTTCTGGAGGATGGTCCCCTTACACTTCATGGTTTGCCTAAACTTCATCACATGCCACTGCTACCACATTCTATTGGCCAAAGCAAATCTCAAGGCCAGACCAAGTCTAGGGAATGTAGAGTAGACTTCACCTTTGGATGGAAGGCCTGGCAAAGTCACATTGCAAAGGGATGCCCACGCAGGGATGGAAGGAACTTGTGGCCACATTTTGCAATGGGTGTTGGGGAATGACAGCAAGACTGTTCTACTTGGTGGCCGTTTTCCCCACCAGACTTTCACTGTGAGGTCCTCGAGGGCTGGGAAGATGGCTTCTTCACCTGTTTCCCCAATGCCTGGCTCATATCAGGAACTTGGCACATAGGAGGAGGTCAGTGTTTAAGGAATGAATGAAACCTAGCCAGAATGTGGTGAATGAATTAACTAGTGTGAATCACGTCTCAAGCATGGCTGCACATTCGAACCACCAGGGGAGTTTGTAAACCACCCACTGCTGGCTGCACCCAAGAGCAATTAATTCCAAATCAGGGGGTGGGGTGGAACCCAGGCCTCAGAATTTCAAAAGCCTCCAAGGAGATCTCAATATTCAGCTGAGACTGAGAACCATCGACAAACAGAACTGGACATCTAGGAGCTTAAAACCTCCGACTGGGCTTCCCTGGTGGCGCAGTGGTTGAGAGGCCGCCTGCCGATGCAGGGGACACGGGTTCATGCCCCGGTCCGGGAAGATCCCACATGCCGTGGAGCGGCTGGGCCCGTGAGCCATGGCCGCTGAGCCTGCGCGTCCGGAGCCTGCGCTCCGCAATGGGAGAGGCCACAGCAGTGAGAGGCCCACGTACCGCAAAAAAAAAAAAAAAAGAGAGAAAAAACCTCCTACTAACATCTAAACACTGAAATCCATGTAGAGGATGTCGTAAAACAAATGGAAGCTGTCAAGAGGGGCATGAAAATCGACAGAAAACTGTACACGAGGGCATAAAAATACAAGGTATTAAAATCATACACAAAGAACCAGTGGGGTAGAATTGAGGGAAAGGTAAGCGCCCACTTCCTGGACCAGCGCTTACCGAGGGCCTGTTCTATTCATGACATTCCCAGGGACTGTGTTATCTCAGCGGAGAGCCTTGCTTAGAAAAACTTCCTTCTTCCAACTGGACTTTTCAATGTCTTGGCTACCGCCCAAATCCCCAGCTTGGAGCTACTCAGGCTGTTTTATTCTCAGATTCAGTCTCCACAGTGGGAATCTGGAGCCAGCTCATACTGGCTCATAAGATTGGGAAATGTTCAGCTCTTTGGCAAACCAATTGTTAAACACGGCCATGATTTAAAAAATAAATTATGTAAACTTACAACACACTTTATAGAAAAAGACAATGAATACTCAAACTCATCACTTGCTAATTACTATGCTTTACGTCATCTATGCTCTTGAGGTTGTTTTTGTCTATTGGATTTATATGGTGGAAATACTAGATAATGGTATAACTTAAGCCTGTGTTCATGCTGATAGATTGAAATCAGTCTCAGTGGGAGAGTGTTTACACCACAGAAACTGCTAAATACTATAAATCATGGCTTTTTTTTTTTTTTTTTGGTTCAGAGAATCAGTTGTTAAAATTTACCGATGTGCCCCTAAATCCAAAGGTTAAAAAAATAAAGTCAAACGCCTGCCCTGGGTTTCCTAGGGTCTCATCCACCCATGGGTGGCTCATCAGCACCTCTAAAAGGCTCCATGGACCCAGGACCAGTCCAGACTCCCAACTCCCTGTTGCCGTCTTTCTTTTCAGTACATCCCTCCACTTTGTTTTTTTGGTTTTTTTGTGGTACACGGGCCTGTCACTGTTGTGGCCTCTCCCGTTGCAGAGCAACAGGCTCCGGACGCGCAGGCTCAGCGGCCATGGCTCACGGGCGCAGCCGCTCCGTGGCATGTGGGATCCTCCCGGACCGGGGCACGAACCCGCGTCCCCTGCATCGGCAGGCAGACTCTCAACCACTGCGCCACCAGGGAAGCCCCATCCCTCCACTTTGAGCCTTCATCCTGCATTCTGCCCAACCATCTTTTAGGCCCGATGATGGGAACAGCCCTGTTTCCCTGGTCTGTCCCGGGTTCTGGTGTTCCCCTAGGCACCACATCCTGCAGCCTTGACCCAGACCTCCCTGGCATCCACACACCAACCCTTATCAAGAGCTTCCTCAGATGCTCAAAAGGAGATGCAGGCAGGGTCACCAGAGCTCTCAGCTCCCCACCTCCTCCGAGGGACACTGATTCCTACCCAGGCAAGCAGGCAGGGTCAACTCAGACCCAACTCTTAATCTCAGCAGGGACCATTCAAGACTGTAACACCTCAGTGCTTGAGGGAACGTTTTCTCCACACTCGGCTAACTCTCTGAGCACTTAACACCCTCGCAGCCTCTCCTGGTTACAAAAGGCAGGTGGGGCTGTGGGATGTGCCCCAGACCCATCTGATGCGCACCTCAAGGTCCTGTGCCCCAGCCCCTAAACCCAATAGCAGAATCCCCATCCTTTCCCGGTCTATCACACATTGATGACTTTCCTACAGTTAGGACCCACAGGGATGGAGACTAGCAGAAACAGACCAACGTCCATCTATCACCATCGAACCCCAGAGCCAAGCATGCCTGTTGAAGGGTGTGTTTTATATACATATGTATATATATATATTTAATCTAAAATGAGATTTATTGCATTTCATGCAGTTTGAAGACCATACAGCAAAGGAGACTAGCACAATTTTTAATGCATTTAAAAATAAAATAGGAATGTTCATTGCAGCACCATTTACAGTGCTGAATGTTTATTGCAGCAGGTCATGGAAGCAACCTAAATGTCCACTGATGGATGAATGGATAAAGAAGATGTGGTACATATAGACAGTGGAATGTTACTCAGCCATAAAAAGGAACGAAACTGGGTCATTTTTAGAGACGTGGGTGGACCTAGAGACTGTCATACAGAGTGAAGTAAGTCAGAAAGAGAAAAACAAATAGTGTATATTAACGCATAAATGTGGAATCTAGAAAAATGGTACAGATGAACCTGTTTGCAAGGCAGAACTAGAGACACAGAAGTAGAGAACAAATGTATGGACACCAAGGGGGGCAAGGGGGATGGGATGATGAATTGGGAGATTGGGATTGACATATATACACTACTATGTATAAAATAGATAACTAATGAGAACCTACTGTATGGCACAGGGAGCTCAGTGCTCTGTGATGACCTAAATGGGAAGGAAATCTAAAAAAGAGGGGATATATGTATACATATAGCTGACTCACTTCGCTGTACAGCAGAAACTAACACAACATTGTAAAGCAACTATACCCTGATATAAATAAATAAATAAATAAATAAAGGGACTTCCCTGGCGGCCCAGTGGTTAAGACTTCGTGCTTCCACTGCAGGGGGCATGGGTTAGATCCCTGGTTGGGGAACTAAGATCCTGTGTGCCACGCGGCGCAGCTAAAAAAAAAACAATTAAAATACAATAAAAATGAAAACAAAATTAAAAATGGGGCATGGGGGGCAAACGCACAAAGGTCTACAGAGAAATTTGTTTTATCTGTAAAGCTGTAGTTCTTTTCCTCTAAATGACAAAGGCTTGTTCACATCACTCTGTTATTTTTTCTCTAAGCAATTATCCTAATTTTTTTCTAATTTCTAATCAAAGGTAATTTACATATATTGAAATGAATATATCTTAAGTACAAAATTGGAGGATTTTTTAAAAAATAAATTTATTTATTTATTTCTGGCTGCGTTGGGTCTCTGTTGCTGCATAGCCTTTCTCTAGTTGCAGTGAGCGGAGCAGGGGGCTGCTCTTCGTTGCGGTGCGCGGGCATCTCATTGCGGTGGCTTCTCTTGTTGTGGAGCACGGGCTCTAGGCACGTGGGCTTCAGTAGTTCCAGCACGTGGGCTTCAGTAGTTGTGGCTCGCGGGCTCTAGAGCGCAGGCTCTGTAGTTGTGGTGCACGGGCTTAGCTGCTCCGCGGCATGTGGGATCTTCCTGGACCAGGGCTCAAACCAGTGTCCCCTGCATTGGCAGGCGGATTCTTAACCACTGCGCCACCAGGAAAGCCCCAAATTGGAGGATTTTTGACCAATATACATCCCAGTGTATTCCACACTCCTATCAAAATTTAGAACACTTCTCTCACTCCAGAAAGTTCCCTCCTGTCCTTCCCCAGTCAATCTCTACCCACCCCCCCTCAACCCACCACTCACGCAGTAGAGGCAACCAGTATTTTGATTTCTGTCACATAGATTAGTTTTGCCTATTCTAGAACTTCACAGAAATGGAATCACAGAGAATGGGCTCTTTTGTGTCTGGTTTCTTTAACTCAGCATAAAGCCAAATAATCATATTTAAGCAACTTCAATTTTCCATGCAGTCCGTGTGCTGGAGAAGGCTTCTAGATTTGGAATATTTGCGTTGAAATTCAAAATAGCTTTTGTGGGGCCAAACACATTTCCCCTGCTGCTCTCTCCAGGCTTCAAAGACCCCATTTCATACTGAAAATTTGAAAAGGACCTCTGAGCTTTGGCACTCAGGCCTCACCCTTGGAGCCGGGGTCGAGAGCGACAGACCCTGGGGATGCCCAGGATGGAACATTGCTGCAAGGGGGCCAGAGATCATGCAATTTGGTCTGGAAAACAGGAACAGAAAGAACACATAAAGGGTGAGTACACTAATTTCGTGTTGCAGCTGCAACGAATTGCCACAAATTTAGCAGCTTACAACAACACAAATTAATTAGCTCACAGGGTAGAAGTCCAGTTGGCCCGCTCCTTTCTCTGCTCCAGGTTTTACAAGGACAAAATCAAGGTGTCAGCCAGGCTGGGTTGTGATCAGCAAATACTGAGAAGAATCTGTCTCCAAGGTCATTCGGGTAATTGCCAATTCAGTTCTGTGAAGTTGAAGGACTGAGGTTCCCCCTTCCTTGCTGGCTGTCAGCTGGGGCCAGTCTTTGCTCCTAGATAATGCTGACATTCTGTCTCGTGCTTTCCACGTGTCCCCTGCACCAGTGGCAGGTGGAGGGCCCACCACAGTTCAAATCTCTCTGCTTCCTCTTCTGTCTTCAGCTGGAAAAACTTCTCTACTTTTAAGTGCTCATATAATGACACCCCCTGCAGCCACCCACCCCTTACCAATAATCCCAAATGATCTCCCTATTTTAAGATCTCTAATTATATCTGCAAAGTCCCTTTTGCCATGTGCCAAGTTTGGAAGTCCCCAAGACCACCTTCAGTTTTGATAATTCACTAGAAAGACTCAGAGAACTCAGGAAAAAAAACATCTGTTACATTCACAGTTAAGGTTTATTGCAGCGAAAAGATACTGATTAAAATCAGCAGTGGGAAGAGGTACCTGGGGCAGCATCCAGGAGACACCAGATGTAAGTTTCCAGGTGTCCTCTCCAAGGGGGAGTTGTGTGAACAGCCCTTGATTCTCCCAGCAACAATGTACAAAAACACACATGGAGGGCTTCCCTGGTGGCGCAGTGGTTGAGAGTCCGCCTGCCGATGCAGGGGACACGGATTCGTGCCCCGGTCCGGGAAGATCCCACATGCCGCGGAGCGGCTGGGCCCGTGAGCCATAGCCGCTGAGCCTGCGCGTCCGGAGCCTGTGCTCCGCAACGGGAGAGGCCACAACAGTGAGAGGCCCACGTACCACAGAAAAAAAACAAAAACAAAAACAAACCACATGGAATACTGCCAACCAGAGATGCTCATCTGAGCCTTGGTGCCCAGAGTCTGCACTGGGTTTCAATCATGTAGACACAGCGGACTGTCCATGTGGCCGACCTTAGTCTGCAGCCCCTCCAGAAGTTGAGCCCAAGTTCTCTACCCCTCTGCCCCCCACCACCAAGTCACATCATTAGCACAGACTACCTGGCCGGCCAAGGCCCCCAGGTAAACAAAGACACTCTTATCAGGCAGGACCTTCCCGGGGCTCAGACCTCCCAGGAGCCTTTCTCTGGGCAAGGTTTACCCCTTACTGCACACCACAAAACTAACATATTCACAGGCTCCAGGAGAGGGAGGACATCTTTGGGGACCATTATCCTGCCAACCACAGGGAACATTAGTCTTCCAGATTCGAATGGAGCAGTGTTTCCCAAAGTGTGTCCTTTGGAACCCTAGTCCCACCAGATGCGTGATGGTGAAGAGAGTTCTGGATCAAACAGCTTTCAGAACCGTTGTCCCTCCCTCCCCTCCTTTCTCAGAGACCCACACTGGCTTTAACGGAACCCCGGCGAAACCCTGCCACAAAGAACCCTGTCACACTTGACTTAATCCAGCATTCCCTAAGCTGTCTTATCCATGGAGCCCTCTTTTCATGTAATCTTTTGTAAAGTTCTCAAAAGATATTTGGAGGAAAGTGGGACTGGACCTTAAGCCACTTTGCAGCCCGAAGGCTTTCCTCTAACCACTTCCTCACGACAATTTTAACTCCTCACCTCTCGTCCCGACGTTGAGTTTTGCACACATGCTGAGCATCTCTCTTGCAGAGTGGGCTCACCAGAGCCAGGGCCTGCCTTGAACCCTGGCTTCAAGACTTTCTGGACTGGTGACAACGCGTAGGTCTCTGAGCCTCGGTTTCCTCATCTGTAAGACAGGAATTATTTTATTTCCTATCTCAGAGGGTCATTTCACATTAAATTAGGTAATGCATGCAAAATACTTGGTTCATCGTACGCACTCCACAGATGTTAGCTATTACTGTCGTTTTTATTTTTTGAAGAACTAAGAACGTCTTCATTAAGCTTCCCTGGTGCCTTTTCATCACTGTCAACGCCAGGTCCAAAGAGCCTGTGAAGCATCTTACAGGATGGTTGTGATTTTGGCTCAGGGACACGGAACGTGGCCAGGCTTGCTGGCCAACGGTAATTGATGCTTCTCCAGCGGTTCCCAAAGATCTGGATGAACTAACTGATCCAGAAGGATCCTGTCTGATGTACATGAAGTGAATAAAGGACATGATGCTCAAAGTGACCAGGAGAAGTTCACTTACTGACACTTTCTTTCAGTGTTTACTGAGAGTGAACACTCTGCATAGAGGGGCTCATGACGGGGACACACAGGCTCCTGTTCTAACCCCTAAGCGTCCCCCACATCCCTCCAGAGAACCAAACAAATACCCCCATGAGCCTGCAAGGGCGATGCAGTCTGCACGCTGCCCACTCGGCACTGCCCAGCATCATTAACCAAACGTGCTGCAGAAGGACCTGAAAGGCTGCCACGCCCCTGCTTTCTCTCTGGAGTTTCTCCCCTGCCAGCCTCCACGCATGTGGCCTCTCAGACCTTCCGCCCCACCTCAATCCTCTCTCATTAGACTCCACACAGTGGCTCCGACTCTCAGCCTGGCCCTGAGACTGACGTCCAGTTTGGGGCTTGCTCCCTTGGCTTTGACCTGGGGGTCCCTCCAGGACACAACTCCTTTACCGCCTTTGACCATCACAGATAATGGCAGATAGAGGCCCCGCCCAATAGGAACATGTCAAATAGGGCGCCCCTTGACGGTCAGCGGGGAGCCTGGATACACCTGCAGACGCCCCAAGTGACCCATGGGAATGGGTCACCCTGGGAAGATGTCTAAGAGGAGGCTGGGTGGACCACGATGCCATTCAGAGCTGGGCTTCTCGTGTCCAGACTGTCCACGCACGTGAAAGAGTCACGTCTGGTTTGTTTTGTCTGTTTTACACTTGCCCCACCTTTCTAAGGTCACCACATACCATTAAGAACAACGAGGATGACAGAGCTGGTGATGCTGGTGATGGCGTGTACTCTGGGCTGGATTGGGTGGCAGGCACCGTCTCATGTAACCCTACCAGGTAGATACTGTCCATACCCTCAATTCACAGGTGAGGAGAGGTTAAGTAACCCGGCTGGGGTCACCAGCGGGCAGGTACTGGCACCCGGCTTCTCCCCCAGGCCCGTGTTCTCCCAGCGGCCTCTGCTGTGCCCCCCCATCTCCCTGGATCTCCCTGGCCTGACAAACAGGTGGACACCGTCTGGCCATCAGTCTCTGGCCCTGGAAGCCCCGTGAGGAAGTCCTGGGGCTCTGGAAAGCAGCCTGCTTCAAAATGCAGGGTGCAGGGACTTCCCTGGCCGTCCAGTGGTTAAGACTCCACGCTTCCAATGCAGGGAGCAGGGGTTCGATCCCTGGCTGGGGAACTAAGATCCTGCATGCCACGTGGTGTGGCCAAAAAAAATTTTTTTTTAATTAAAAAATGGAGGGCCCAGGTGGACTCCCCAAGGGACGTCCTTCCAAGCAGAAAGCTCCTGTGGGTCTAACCATGGGGCTCCCAGCCCATACTCCACACATGTTGACAATTCGGTCTCCCCTCCTGGGTCCCTCACTGACACAGGTGACTCAAATGCCCCCCTTCCCGGGCTCCTCTGGATTCCCTCCTCCCCTCCAGCCCCACTCGGCTAGACTGGGGCCAGGCCCGGTCTCTACTGCCATCTAGTGGCTTCCCAGACCCGGTAGCCAGGAGTGTTCCAGAACCGTGGACAGGGTTTCAAGTTCTCGTGACAACCAGAATCCTCTGTGCCTTTAAAATGATGCTGTAGCTTGGTCTGGCTCAGACCTCTGCTGGGCAAACCCAGGGCTCTGCCCTCTGGAAAGCCATAGGCTTGGCGTAGCCCTGGGGTGACCCGTATCGGGGAGCAAGTGTCTGGGGCCAGACATCCTGCTGTCCTGCCTGTGGAAGAAGGTTTTCCAACCTCAGATGGTGGGTACAGCCTTCCCTCTGGCATCCAGCTCCACCCCTCTGCCCGCCAGAGGCTGGAGGGTGCGACGGGCAGTGTGTGGAAGGCACAGGGCTGGCCCTGCCTGGGCCAGGAAGCAGGGGAGGAAGATTTTCCGGAGCAGGAGACAGTCGAGTGGGTTAAACATCCTGGAGGGAGAGGGGTAGTCTCCTCCCCCGCCCGGCGGGTCCTCTGAGCATTCGGGTGGCCAGGGTTCAGGTGCTCCCCCTGTGGCTCACTAGGACCATGTTTCCGGAAAATGCAGCCGCCTCCCACGTCCCGGCTGTTCCCATCCGATGGAGACATACGTGAAGCCCTGCACACTGTAGGCCCTTGTATTCGTGTTCTGGGGCTGCAGTAACAAATGACCGCACAGGGTGGTTCAAAACAACAGAAATTATTCTCTCCCAGGTCTGGAGGCCAAAAGTCCAGAATCAAGGCGTCAGAAGGGTTGGTTCCTTCCGGAGGCTCTGAGGGAGAGTCTGTCCCGAGACAGTCTCGGTCTCCACAGGGTGCTGTCTGTCTGTGTCTGTGTGTCTTCTCTTCTTATAAGGACCCAAGTCCTATTGGTTTAGGGCCCTTATCCACCTTAATCAAGTATATCTTCATCTCGGGAGTTCCCTGGCGGTCCAGTGGTTAGGACTTGGTGCTTTCGCTGCTGGGGCCTGGGTTCAACCCCTGGTCGGGGAACTGAGATCCTGCAAGCCACTCGGCATGGCACGGACAAACAAACAAACAAAAAACGTATGTCTTCATCTTAACTTGATTATATCTGCAATGACTCAATTTCCAAATAAGGTCACATTCACAGGTGCCAGGGGTTAGGACTTGAATGGGGGGACACAATGACGCCCACAGCAGCCCTGCGATAGAGCACTCGTTATCTGGGTTCCCTTCTTACCTTGGAGTCGAGAATAGGTCCACTAGTGTCCTCTGCCCCAGCCCTCACCTAAGCCCTGCGCTGTCCAGTTCACGTGCCTGACGCCGTGAGGCCAGACCAACCAGCACGTCCGCGTTTGGAGAGCAGAAAGGGGCTGAGCAAGGAGAACGGTCGGCTCGCGCTCAGAAAGCCTGAACTCTATGCTGGTCTTCAGGGAAGAGCGTTTATGGGCAAAATTTGGGAGACAGGCTGCAGGTGTGTGACCTTCCTCTGACTGGTTGCTGGGAGGTAACAGGGCGGTGCTCCAGGAATCTCATCATCAGCCTTCCGGTTCCAACCAGTCTGGGGTCCCCTGCTTGTGCTCAGCCTGAAGTTACCATCCTCCACTGGGGTGGGGGCTTTAGTTCCTGTAGAAGAGCTCGGAGTATGTCGCTAAGGACCCTGCTTTATGGCTGCATTACTGCTTCTTGGCGGCTCCTCCCCCATTTCTGCATTCCCTCCCTTCCCTGATTAGTAATTGTTTGAATCTGACCTTTGGAACGCAGGGAAGGTCAAGGAGACTGAAGCTTTTTTCCTACAAACAAGCAACAGGGGACACAGAAAGGCTTTTGTACTTGGGAGGGCCCTGTTCGGTTTCGATCCCCCTTTTTCTTTGACACTCCCCAATCTCGAGGGGAACAGGTGTTGGAATCATCAACTCAGCATAGGAACCTGGTTTTAGGGGGTCAGTTTCACTTCGGGTCCTCCACACTGGGTTTGCCGGCTCCCACCTCAAAACGTTGGTCATGTCTGGCCTTGTTCACAGTGGAAATCACTTCCCACGATCAGCTCTATCATTTCCCATCTTTAAAAGGCTACAGAGTTGTCCCTACTCCGTGAAGTGTCCCCAGATCAGTCGCCAGGCTCCACCCTCTCCCACCAGCCCTCCTTCCCCCACTGGCACGTGCAGGCAGTCAGGCACCAGCTGCAATGACACAGGCAGCCGTGTAGGGCATGTTCTAGGATTCAGCCCCTCAGCCCGCTTCTCATGGTCAGAAGGGGCTCAGAAGATGTTCTCACTGCCCGATTGGTCCAGGCAGGCCTCTGAAGGACAAGTGTCCAGACAATTGTTCTGTGTAAAAACATGTCCTAGAAAGCCAGGCCTCCTGGGTCAAACGGTTAGCCTTTGAGTATGTTAAGGAAATGTTTCACCCACGTGGGCCCGAGAGCCTTGGAGAGGAGGATGGCCTGGAGGTCAGGGATGTGCTGGCCAGAGCAAGGGGTTTGAGATACTCAGCACCTCTAGGGGTCAGAGCGGGACCCAGTGGTCCACGGGAACTGGTGCTGAAGGAGCAGTACCAGACGGCAGGCCACTCTCGCCTCTACCTGGCCTCCTGGAATGGTGGTCCCAGGTGTGAGTCAGGTGGGTGATGGAGAGCGAAGAGAGGCCTGAGAAACAGGGCTGAATAAAGCTGACGCTGTCGTAATAAAGCAACCAGGTCCTTGCTCAGCAACACGGTGAAAGTGAGGCCGCCTCCTTCACCCTCTAGACCACGCAGGGGCTTTTGCTGTGATGTCTGAGGAATTCCTGTGTCTGTTGTAACAAAACACCGCAGACCGGCGGCTTGAACAATGGAAATTTATTCTCTCCCTGTTCTGGAGCCCAGAGGTCTGAAATCAAGGTGTCGGCAGCCTCCTTCAGAGGCTGGTGGGAGGATCTGTTCCAGGTGCCTCCCCTTGGCTTTGGGATGGCTGTCTTTCCTCTGTGCACGTCTCTGTGACCAAATTTCCCCTTTTTATAAGGACACTGGTCATATTGGATTAGGGCCCACCCTAATGACCTCAACTAATTACATCTGCAACAACCTTACTTCCAAATAAGGTCACATGCTGAGGTCCTAGGGGTTAGGACTTCAACATATGAATTTGGAGGGGACACAAGTCAACCGATGAGCCCAAGTCACGCATTTTCTCTGACGAAAGTCCGCCAGGAAGGCTGCCCGTTAAGCTGAGCACTGCACTGCCCGTGAAGAGATGGGCAGTCACACAAGGCTCTAATGAGATGCTGTTGAAAAGCGCGCAGTCTGTGGAATGTTCCAGGCAAATTAAATATACAGCATCCGAGAAGCCAAGTGGCTTGGAAAACTGCATTTATGGCTTTAACAAAAGATGGAACAGTTGGACCAGCAAGCAAGACACAGCACTACCTGGCAGCTTCTTGTTTCCTCCCCACAGTTGCCTCACGGATTCATTAAAAAAAAAAAAAGTGTCGAAGGCTTGAAATTAAACACTTTAAACAAGGGGCTAATGGTCTCAGAGACCAGCTTTTGTTCCACATTCTGGGTTTTTTTTCAGTCTGCAGAAAACACCGCGCCCCACAGGCAGGGGCACAAGATGCATTATTTTCATCTGAAGGGTGGCTCCAATTTGGGGAAGAAAAAAAGCCTTTTCATCTCTCTCATTCCTCATTTTCTTTTTCTCTCTCTCCGGAGGGAAGAATTTCCCTCCACTCGCCACGCTTTTGGAATCCCATAAAACATGCCAGCGGCACGAGTGTTTAGGACAGATAAACCCCCTTCCATCCCACCACGTGGCCCCAGCACAAGCTGTCACGGCCATTGTGGGGAGCTGGTGGGGGGACCAACAAGGTTTGGCAGGAAGCAGGCGGGAGGCACAGAGGCGAGGTGCCAAGAGGGAAGGGGCGGGGGGAGCTGAGGGTCCCAAGTGTACTTGGCCCACAAGCGCCCCCGCGCGGCCAACTCCCTCCTCAGGCACCGTTGCCTCTTCAGTGCCAGGGCTGCACCTGTGTTTTCATCGCCCCATCACCCACATAACTGCAAAGGCAGCCTGACCACTCCGCTTAGGAAGCTCCTTTTCCTTTGAGCCCTTGAATCACAGAACTGGAGGGCCCGGAAGCTCAAGTTCCCGTCCTTTCTTTCCATCTCTGCCCCCCAAACCGGAGTAAAGGAGATTTCCAGAACAACTTGATGGGTGTCACTGGGAGATCATTCTAAGGCAATCAGCCTCAGGATGGCCTGAGCTCCGGGGACCTCGGAGACCACCCAAGGCAAAGGGACAGAGGAGGCTGGGACTTCCCTGGCGGTCCAGTGGATAAGACTCTGTGCTTCCACTGCAGGGGGGCACGGGTTCGATCCCTGGTCGGGGAACTAAGATCCCACATGCCGCGCGGTGTGACCAGAAAGCAAAAAAAAAAGGATCAGAGGAGGCAAAGGGGCCCACCTGGGGCCAGTGCCACTGCATCCTGTCTACAAAGGCATCTCCAGCAGGTGGAGAGAGACGGTGCATCTGGGGAGCATGGAAACGTTCTGCTCCCTCCATCCATGACTGATAGATGGTGCATGGCAGGAGCCTGGTCAGAAGAACAAATGGGTGACATGTCCCCCAGACTCAGTCTGTCACTGGGCCCAGGTGCTGCAGGATTATGGAGAATTGTGTTTGCACGTGAACACCCACATCCTTGTGGCAGCTTGCAAAATGAGAACCCCTAGAGACAAAAATTGGACTTGGAATTCTTTAATTGTCTTGAGAGTCCTTCCTTAGTGCATTCTCTCTCTCTCTCTTTCTCTGTCTCTCTCGTCCCCACACTCCCATCTGTCAGTCTCTCTCTTTTGTCTCTCTCAAGCAGTAATCACAAAACGACATGGAAGAGGAGGTGACTTGGGTTCTCGCAGCTACAAGATGATTTCAAGACCTGCCACTTGGACACCTGTGGGAAACTGACCTGCTGGTGGTGGGGACTCAGATCCACATCTTACCGCTGGGTACCACTTGAGAGCTGAGGAGATGCTCCAGTAAGCCTGGTTCCTTCGTAAACCTTTTCAAGTCGGCTTCGCTGGTGTGTTTCTATTTTACAGTTGAGAGATGGGTCCATGTGGGACCCCCCATCGTTGTTCCCTCCTGTCACAGGCCATCTGGAAGCTGCAGACAATAAATACCAGCTACAGACATGTGGAACCTGAGAAAGGAGGTGCAGGTGTATTGCTGGGGCTCTGTTCCCCTCCAGAGTGGACGTTATAAAGAAATCCTGCTTTACAGGCCAAAGCACCCACCCCCGCCAATTTCACCACTATCTCCAACCCCAAAAGCAACCACCCGGAAGGCCTTTAAACATTTTTCACCTGAAGAAATGTGTGTAGCTGGGTCCTCAGCCACTGCTTCCCTCTTGTGGAATCAAAAGAAGAGGGAGGGGAAGAAAAAATAATGAAGGTATTAGTCTCTCCCAGGCACAAAGCACTGTGTTTCGAGCTTTACAGATGTTCCCACCTAACCCTCAGAACAGCCCCAGAGACAGGAATTGTTTCTAGTTCATAAAGGAGGAAGTGGAGGCTTTTGAGGGAGGGTAGTTAACCTGGTCAAGGTCGCTCAGCTAGTCTAGGACTGAGGCAGGACGTCAAACCCCAAAGCCCACGCTCCTGCTTCTGCAACCAGCTACCCCCAAAATGTTGATGAGATCCTGGATGCAGCAGAAGCAATTCTAGCTGTTGGGCTGTCCTTCTGTGTGATATTTGGCCAGACTGCTGCTACATTAACCTACTCCATTCTTCCCTTAACCCTCCAACCAGCCTGTTACCCTGAGAGTGATCTTTCCTGTTCGCACTTCCCAGCCCAGGCAGTGCCCCTGAGTTCAGTTCTCAGCACCTGCTTTTCTCTTTCTGCTACTTTCCTTGGAAAATGCCTCCCTCTCCTACCTCCTCCACTGTCTTTGTGAGAAGGGCCCTCCCTCCGTGTCTGTGTCCCGTCCACTCCCCTGAGTCTCCAGCCACCTGCTCAGCCCTGCACAGGCTCACGGGGTTGGGGATCACCCAAGTGAACATTACCTGTCACGTGTGAAATGGAGGCGGGAAGCTGGGAACTGCGGCATCACATGATTCAGGGGAACACGCATTTGTTTTAAAAGCATGCCTCTCACCTCCCTCCTTACACACAGATTAATCCAATTTGGATCAGAGACATCAACGTAAAAAATGAAAGCATTGGGCTTCCCTGGTGGCGCCGTGGTTGAGAGTCCGCCTGCCGATGCAGGGGACACAGGTTTGTGCCCCGGTCCGGGAAGATCCCACATGCCGCGGAGCAGCTGGGCCTGTGAGCCATGGCCGCTGAGCCTGCGTGTCCAGAGCCTGTGCTCCGCACAGGAGAGGCCACAACAGTGAGAGGCCCATGTACCGCAAAAAAAATAAAAGAAAAAAAGACATACAAAGAATATACCATCATATTAAGACATAAAGAATATGTCTTTATTTTTTGTGACTTAATTTGCGTTTCATTCAGGCTGGGGGGAACCTCAGATCTCCATTAGTTAAGGGTTGTACCTCAGGAAATGAGTCTTTAAACCATGCTGGTAGAGAAGATAAAGTTCAAACTGGGAACTTTGAAGGGGAAAAGCAGGGAAGAGACCCAAAAAGGAAGCAAACATTTGGTTCATTTGAGCTCAGAAGTGTAAACTCTCTTTTTAGCTGTGTTTCCATGGTTTTATAAGCCACGTGGACCATGGTCTGAAGTCGAATCACTAGAGCGGAAAGGGAACCGAGGTTCCATCTAACTCAGGGGAGTTCCCATGATAAATGGTGCGCCCTGGGCCTCAGTGTGTCCTTGCACATAGCCCTCCAACGGTGCTTTTCTTTCTTTCTCTCTCTCCGTTCTTTCTTTTTCCTTCCCTCCTCTGGCAAAAAGGTATAACTGGCTTGTAACATTACGCCAAAGGCAGGGGAGCTGGGGAGCTGGGGTGAAGGGAAAATATGAAGATTGTAACCAATTGTGTAGCTGGTTCACTGAGCGGTCTCAGACTCGGGGGTCTAAACAAACTGGTTTTACACTTTCTCTAATCAATCCTGTTAGCCGCACTCTGTCAAATTCTGCTTTCCTTCTCCTACCGATAGGCAGGCAGACCCCACTGTTTCTTGATCACTTTCAGTCATTACAAATCCTGCTGGCTTTAAATCAATGCCTCACATCCAGTTCAAAGCTTTCGGGCCCCAGTCTCCCAGCCCAGCCCAGCCGTGGCTCTGAGACAGGAGTGGAAGGGACTCCGTGCCCATCTACTCCGACTTGGTCTAGTCCATCTGCCCCAGGTAGTTTCTGCTTTCAAGGGGGTCTCCACGGAGACCATCACTCCCCGAGTTTTCTAGGGGGCTGTTCAGGCTCACGCTGGACATCATCTCCATGGCTGAGGACGCCCTCTGAAAGGAACGCCCATGTATCACCCCAGGCCCTTCCCCAGTGGTCCACTTGAGGGCAGCCTGGGCGGTCTACGACTCCCGCCTCTTCACTGTCATTGGCATGGAACCATAGGAGGCAATGAGGGCCTCTACAACGCCTTCTAAGAACTGTGAAGATATGGGTTGGGGGACCCCATATCCTTTCTTCCTTTGCAACTGCGTCCTAGTCCCTACTTGCCCAGCCTCCACCAGCTGCTCCGGCCACATTCCTGCCCTCAGAATATTCTAGGTGGAAGCAGACATCTGTTTCTATGTTTTTTACACGTGATACTCCAGAGGACCCAGGCCAAGCTCCCCTGGGCACACCTCCTCTGTGCCGCAGTCTGTTCCGAGAGCAGAGAAGATTGCAGATCTGCAGAAGCCCACCTGGGAGTGAGCTGCCTGCGGCCTCTGCTTCTAAGGATCCCCAGCCCTAAGAGCCATCCCCTCGGAGCCCCACGTGTTCGATTTGCTTGCAAGGGAATGACTCCGTCTCTTGGTTTGGGTCGAAAGGAAGAGCACTTCTCCCCGCCCTCTACTAGGATGACGGAACTGTAGAATAAATCATAACGATTCCTCATAGTTAATCATGATTAACCACAACAGATTAAACGCTTATCATCAAAGCCATCCCTATACATCACTTCATTTCCCCAGAGGGAAGTATTCTATTGTGACCTCCATCTGATGATGAAAAAATTGAAAATTGGCGGGGAGGGGAATCAAACCGCAGCCAGTGGGCCAAATCTAGCCCAACACCTGTCTTTCTATGGCCCACAGCTAAGAATCGCTTTCACACTTTTAAACGGTTTAAAAAAACCCAAAAACCCAGAAGAGGAATACTTTGTGACATGAGAGAATTATATGACATTTAAATTGCAGTGTCCATAAATAAAGTTTTATTAGACCCGCCTCACTCATTTGTTTACACATTGTCTGTGGTTGCTCCCATACCACGATGGCAGGATTGGGGAGCTGCATGAGAGACTGATGGCCTGCAAACCCCGAACTATTTACTCTCTGGTACTGTAAAGAAAAGTGAACCAACCCTGCTAACATTTCTTTTTCTTTTTCTTTTAGTTTTTGGCCATGTTGCAAGGCTTGTGGGATCTTAGTTCCCCGACCAGGGCCCCTGGCAGTGAGAGCACCGAGTCCTAACCGCTGGACTGCCAGGGAAGTCCCCAGCATTTGTTTTTCTTACTCACAGTTCTCTGGGTTGGCTGGGATTATCTCCAGGCTGCAGGATGGGTTCAGGTGGGGTCCATCTGCATCGTTCTGGGATGCGACAGTCTCCCAGGGCATATTCTTCTCAGGGTAGATGGAGGACACGTAGGCAGGACAGACGGCACCTCTGAAGCCCTCGGCTGGACCAGGCCTCCACATCCCACGTACTCTGCCCACTCTAGCGGGAGGGGCTGCAAAGTCACATGCCAAAAGGGCGACAATTTCTAATTCTGATACTGGGCGTGAGTAAAGAATGAGAAGCAAAGATCTTCTCGACTACAGTTGGGGATCCAGGATTTGAACTCAGGGCTGTCTCACTCAAGAGCCTGTGTGCTCATCCCTCTGCTACACTGACCTCTGTCTCTGGCAAACCGTCATAGCTGCAATAAAGAAAAAAAGAATAGAAAAACCATGGAGAAAAGTGCGCAGAAAGCTGTTGTTACCGAGTCCAAACGTGCTGCTCACTACACACCGGCCAATAACTTGAGAGACAAATTGTTGGGGCAAAGGAGTAGCAACTTTATCCAGAAAGCCAGCAGACCGTGGACTCGTGTCCCAAAGAACCATCTTGCCTGAGTTAGAATTCAGGCTTCTTTTATACTAAAAGAGGAGGGAGGAAAGTCAAACATTTCCTGGTTCCGGTCAGCCTCTGGAGGGGATGTGTTCATTTCTTCCTTCTTGCAGTCATTCACAGGTGGGCTTGGTCAGCGTGTTTCTTGTGAGCTAAACAGAGGTATTTTAGCTTAATGCTCATTACCTGGGAGGCAGGGTTCCCAGAGGTGGGCCATTATGTATAATTTAAGCTTATAGGCAACATCCCTTTAGTGATGAACTTGTAATAGAATACAAAGGTTCTTCCCTATCACAATGTTTCCATCATTCTCTGTCCACAAGGGCTCTTCCTGAGCACCGCTGGGTACCATCTAGCACATCACCATGTTGAGTAACCAGAAGAGACAGCCACGGTAAACAAAGTCAAAATGGCTCCTGCAACCCTTGGAAAACCTCAGCAAGTGCTCGCAAGAGCAGTATATCCTTCAGGAATGCCACTGTTGACAACAGAACACGTAATGACAGGAAGTGGAAAAATTCTGAAGACCGTCATTTCAATCACCCAGCAGGCATTCGTGGAGCAAGCTTCTCTCAGAGTGAGAATATAAATAAGTCATGTGTGTCTGGAAGCCCTTCCGGATGAGAAGAAGGAGATGGGTGAATAAAACTTTCCGATTATCCCTCTGCCAGTTTTTTTCACGAAAGCGGGAAAGAGCAGACCCACTGCAGAGTCTCCTGGTTGTGGAATGCGAAGCCTCGCAGGAGTTGGGATCCATTAAGTATTTGTTGCGCTGAGTGACAAGGCTGGAAGCAGCATGGGAGAGGATGATGAATAAATGCCCCGGCATTACAGCAACTCAGTGAGCCTCCTGCGGCCCGAAGTTGATTCTCCATGTCATAATGGAATCAGACGCTTGCCAAGAAATCGACAGGAGGGAGAAAGAATTTATGACACATGTACAGGCTACTCGTCCTGTGACTGCTGTTTTGAAAGAAAGACGGGAGAAGAAACATAGCGAATAATATGGTGACACTGACATGCTGTAAAACGTGGTGAGATGGGGTGGATTTTCTTTTCAAGCTCCACTGAGAATCAAAGAAGCTGAGAAACAGTGGATGTAGAGGATCTTTGAATAACCACATGTCAGAAATATGGTACTTGATGAGATGTCTTCTCGGTTCAAAACCCTACGCTTATTATCCTTCTGAGTTGTGTTCCAGACAGAATCAAATATTTCTGGGCAAGTGTCTCTACTTACCTATGTAGAGGAATAAAAACTACTATTTATTGAGAACATACTTGTACCAGGCACAAACTGTCTTAAAGACAGGATTCAACCTTACCTCCGAGGTGGGCATGACTCTGCCCCCCAGTATACATGGAGAGACTGAGACTGAAACAGCAACGTCCAGTGACTTGCCTGAGGCGGCCTAGCTCATAAGTAATAGAGCTGAAGCTAAAAATTGGATTTGTTTGAGTCCAGACCAGTGTTTTTCATTCATTACATGGCCTCCCCAAAGAGCAGGTTAAAACACCTTACCCCCAAGTGGACATAATTTAGGCTATTTATGTTGCTGCAAAAAAATATTTTTTGGCAAGATTAAAAAGTCTTCCTCCCAGTTATGGGCTCCCTGCAGCCCTGACTCACCTACATATCAAACCCTCGAGGAGATCAGAACCAGCTCAAATCCATCCCCAATTTGTTCTGCTCCTTGGGTCACTGTGATGAACTCACTAGATGCAAGTGAACCCACTGGGTTCTCACCACTAGCTATTTCCCACTCTTTTTTCCAACATTTTGTTATGAATGTTCTGAAATATACAGCGAAGTTGAGAAAATTAAACAGTGAACACATATATCTATCACCTAGTTTTACCACTAACATTTTATTACTCTTGCTTTATCTGTCCTTCCCCACATCCATCTATCCACGCACCTTATTTTTGATGCATTTCAAAGTAAATTGCTGTCATCTGTACACTTCCCCTAAAGTCAGCACACCTATCATTAGCTAGAGCTATTTATTTATAGTTTTTACTTTAAATTTTAGGTAATTTATGTAATTTAGGTAAATAATTTAAATTTTAGGTAAAATTTACACACAATGAAATGCCCAGATCTGAAGTGCATATTCGCTGTGTTTTGACAAATTCATACACTGTAACCCAAACCTCTATCACTATATAGAGCGTTACTACTATCCCCCCAGAAGGTTCCCTTCTGTCCCAATCAATCCCCACTCCCAACCCCCAGAGGCAAAGGAGATGTGATAATGTACAGGCGACCACTATCAGATCCACTGGTCTCACCAGATACTCCATCATCTGGAAGCATCTGGACTCAGAGAACAGTAGGATGGCTCGTTAGAGGCTTATCGAAGGCACCTAAGAAGGAGTTAACATCCTGCGGCACAAGTGTGCTGTCCTCCAGGATGTGGTGGATGCACCAGATGGATGGCCAGTACATGGTGCTGTGTCCACAAGTGCTAGAGGGCGCTGACCCCACACAGAGCCGTGAATGCACGCGCGAGAATCATTGGGGGCCGTCTCGGAGCTGGCTATCACAGCTGGGAACAACCCAAAAGTACTGTAACTGAAAGTGGGGTCCGGCTGCTCACCGCTCAAAAGCCAATGAAGAGGCAAGCCTGGTGGAACGGAAAGTTTGCTTTACTTCAAAGGCCAGCAACTGGGATGGGGGAGGGCCAACTCCCCCCAACCGACAATCAGTGGGCAAGAGCTTTTATAGATGGAGGGAGGGGGCTACATGTAGAAACAGCACAGGCAGCTCTGACAGGCATCTTGAAATTGTTCATCGGTGGTCTGACCAGCATCATCTTGACTGTTTTAAGTACAGTTAATCTTCAGTTCCAGGGTCGGTTTGTTCCCATTTCCTTGAGGCCAGTTCTCAGAATTGTGGCAGCTTGGCTGTCATGTCATGTAGCCGTGTCGTGGCTACAGCCTGGTCATCATGTAGTTAACTTCTTCCACCTGGTGGGGCTTTCAGTATCTATAAGACAGCTCAGAGGATATGGCTCAGAATATTATCTACAGCCCTTGAGGAGGAACTAAAGGTCCTTGAGTTTGCTTAGTGACTAAACTATTATCATTTAGTCTTGCTGGACTGTTTTCCTTTGCCTCTGTAATTTCTCATTTCTCTGATTAAACTTATTCTTCGGCCAAAGCTTTTCCACAGACAAAAGGCAGGCTGAGGACATGGGAGGCAAGGACCCTAGGGTCCTGCTCCATTTCAGTACCAGGGAGTTAATGCCAAAAAGTCAACTTGGACCATGGGGGCAGGAGCCAATGGAAAAATGCTTCACCTCTGTCCTTCCAGGCAGACAGTTCTGAGATACATTTCATAAGGCTCCTGAGAAGGTCCTGGTGAAATCAAGCTCCAGTCACCACGGGCAGCACCAAATTGATGACGCGTCTCATATTGATTTTCCCACCTCCCGTGTTCCACTCCCCATACCCCTCACTCCTGCTAACTGGAATTACTTCTCAAATAAATAAACCTTTGTCTCTGGCTCTCTGGTTAGTGTGTGTGTGTGTGTGTGTGTGTGTGTGTGTGTGTGTGTGTGCGTGCGTGTGTGTGTGTGTGTGTGTTGAGGGGGGAGGGGAACTAAGGCTAAGATAGCTGTGCAGTATGTGTTGTTGCTTGTTTATTTATTTATTAAGGTATAATTATATATAGTAAAACGCACAGCTATCTTAGCCTTAGTTCCCCTCCCCCCTCAACACACACAC